>NC_079296.1:15002500-15130494 GCF_023638135.1 Falco biarmicus
TAAAATGTATAAAATCCCTATCCATGTTTCCAGAGGGCACTTGGCATAACAGCACAATTTAAACAATGATTATTGAAGACAGAAAGAAATATATTCTACTTAATGATGACAGAATTGTTCAGAGATAATTGGGAAGTATGGGGTCATGTTTAGACAAGAAACTGGTGGCAAATATCTAGTAGTAGACCTGTCAGAAAAGATGTACAGATGACCTAAAGTCAGTGGTTTTTTCCCCATTGGTATGCCAGGCAAGCACATTTGCAGGAGTCACGCTGCTTTGTTTCGTCAACATGTTTGTTAAGCAAACACAATTCTATTGCAGACATCCAAAAGACACTCTGCTATTTGGATGTGGAACCATCAGCCTCTAAGGTGGAAGGATGGTAGTGTATTAATATATTGAGGAATTCAACAACATTTCGTTCTTCTTTCTGCCCAGTACTGGTTACAATTCCAATTTTAGGTGGGACAGTATCAGTTATTTGCTATGCTAGAAATGGGGGTGACAAAGACTAATTTGTGGAGAAAAGCTAATGGCTTCAGATAGCCTCAGGTTGCCAGGATATGGCCCAAAGTTTGCTGACACTGATCATTGCCTTGTGATTTAATGACCTTTGATTCAGACTCAAAGGCCAAAGGCATTCAGGCAACAGATTGAAAGATTTTAAGCAACTTTTAGTTTAAATGGCTAAACCTAAAGCAACAAGATACGCTTTCTTACCAAAAAATGCAGCTGCTGTGGGACAAGATCAGAAAGGAGTAAGTGGTGCACAGAAGTCACACAAGGAATTGAGTTACTCCCTTATATTCATAATCTTCATAAAATGAGATGTTACACTACTCATCGCAGTTTTCCACCTTCAGTTTCCATAATAAACCAGTTATAGAGGCCCTAGGGAGAACTGACCGGGCTCTACATCAAGAAAAACATCAGATGTGAGAAACGCTTATCTACAGTAAAGTCTCTGACTTATTCACAGTCTGGATCTCCACACTGCAAATTTTGTGAGCGTGAGGTGATGGCGGGGATAAAGATGTAAATTTTGCCTCTCTTGCTGTACCACAGAAGCCTTTTTCTATTCTCTAAAGAATACCTTCTCCCAGCTACACTTGTTTCAGAAAAAAAAATATTAAATTAAACCCAACATTAAATTACTGTCATACTTTCCATGTTCCCCCGCATTCCCTTCAGTCTGTGAATTTTACTCTTGCAAACTTCTCACTGGTACCCATTTAACTTTCCACCTACTTAAGTATTAATTGGAAGGGAAAATGGAAGGGAAAAATCTAATCTCCTCTTTAATTATATCTATCACCAGAATACCCACATTTTCACACCAGAAGAATCACATCATTCCTGCTGTTTCTCTCACCTATGTTCAATGTGTCCAACATCTCCAAAAGATGCTCAGTGTTTTCCAAATTAGTGGAAAAGGAAGTTCTCAATTTGCCTCAGAAAATAAAAATACACCTTTCTCACTCTGAGACTTGGCATTCAGACCATGTGTGTTTAATTTATACCTTGTGTAGCCCAACAAGCTGTGCCATTCAGACACCTGTCAGTAGAGCATGCTGCTGGCTGCTCTGCTTGTAGTTCATATAATGGGTTAGCTCAGCCTTCAGGTAAAAAAAAAAAAAAGACATGTTTTAATGTTGTGGGAAAAAATACACTTTTTTGGAGTGAAAATTGAAAAATCTGGAGGTAATGAAACTGTTATGATAGAACAGAGAAAAAGGAATATACAGGGGTGCAAGGCATCCTTCTGTATTCTTGAGAGCAAATTAAACTGTCTCCCCCCCTCCACCTCCTGCAACACTTTGGTTTTCACTGTGCTTGAGTGCAAGATCTTCAACAACTACAAAGCTTGTAGATGTCCAGCTTAAATATCAGATCTCATTCTGGGGTTACCTCACTTCCATGATTAATTAGGAGTGCAACTTTAAAGTGGGCAGAGAAGTGACGCTCAAACATTCATATGACTGAATTTACACTTACTCATGGCAATGACTCTTCCATAACAACCTGTTCAGCTGGTAAGCTACCAAGTTATTTTTCTAAGTGGTATTCATACATGTCCATCAAATTATGTCCTTACTGACTTTGACAGCAAATGTGCAATAAAACACCCTGTGATTGGCTGACAAGTTCATAGGTGCCCAGGCTATAACAGACTCCAACTCCTTTCCTCTGCTGCATTTCAGAACTAATACCATTAACCAGGAGCACTGTGGCGACTTTTCTGATAAAGATAGCATGTGCGATTCAAAGACACACGGGAGCACTGCCTGTTGTATGTGGAGATAGGATTTTCAGAACCAACACAAGGCGTAAAGATAGAATGTGTCAGTAAATAGAGGCATTTCAATATTTTAAGCCTGGCACTGGGGAGTGATGAGCTAGTTCAGGAAGTGACCAGCTAAACACTCAGAAGAGAGAAACAGAGGTAAACAGAAAAGATTACTTTTCACACAAAGGCTCGTACTGGCAGAAGTTGGAGACATGAAGAAGTGTCCCACAGACACTAGAGGAAAGGACCAAGACAGCAGGAGCTGGCTTTACACAAGAGCACGCTGGAAATTATTGATGGAGCAAGCAGTGATGGCATTCATACCATGGAGACCATCTAACATTTATCTAACTTCTCCGAAGAAGATCCATAGTGCTCCTGGTGACCACAGACTTTTAAACCAGTAGGTATTACAGGCACAAACAGCTGAAATCATCTTGTTAATCTAAACAAAACTCACCTTAGGTCCAAAAATGAACCACATTGCCATATATTTCACCGTGTCTCACAAAAAAACGTCCTTTTCCCCTCATCTCAGGCTACTCTCAAGTTTTCGAACACCAAAATTTCCCCCAGATCTCAGCACTTAGTTTTCTTCCCATTCTTGAAAACCATGCACACACCTATGCAGATAGCTCAGCCTCCATGATCGCAAAGTACCATAATAGCAGGTTATTTTAATTAAGGGTCTTTTCCAGCTGGCTGTTGTGTAGGTCCGTTCTCCCCACAAACACACAGTGAAAGGAGACTGACAGGGCAAGTACCACATCCTTAATTTCTGCCTCTGTGGATAAAGAACGAACAAGCAAAGCTGGAAGTTTCAGCAAATACAAAACCAAAGGTTTTTTTGGTTGCAATGCCCAGGAAATTGTATGCCTTGGAAGAAAGGCAATTAGTCAGCAGGATACAAAGTAAAGAATCTTTGCTCAGAAATAATCATAATGGGTAGTTAGGTCTGGTGGTTTTTGTTTGGTTGGTTAGTCTTAATTATTGTTCCTAGCCCAAGCACACAAATCATTTATTTAACTAAATAAAACAAAGGATTCCTGGCTTCAGGTGGAAATCACTCATTACTGACCAAAGCACCAATAGCTGGGTTTAACTCCTTGGGAATGCTTGCCATTTTCGCTGGTGGGCCCCAGAGGACCAAATTCTCCTGGGAAAAGACAAAACACCCAGAAACCCAGAGCAAAAGAAAAGCGGAGAAGCCACACGTCCATTTGTTTAACAAAGCACAGCACTGCTCTCAATGGGCAAACGCCGCTTCTCAACCGATAGGGAAGGCGGCAAGAAAACACACGCAGGGAAAGTCTGGAGGCCACATAATGGTCTTATAGCACTCCAGAAATAATTAAGAACTGCATTCTTGGGAAAAGTGGTCTCATTAAATTGCTTTCAGACTGCAATTTTCTCCCAGCTTCTCCCCCCTATTCCCCCTTCCACCAGCAATCTTGGAGCAATGAAAACATCAGTTTGCTTTCTAGTGCTTGCATTCTCTTAAAAATGTCATTATTCAATTATCTGTCTATTCACTGGCCCGAAGGTCCAGTGGAGCAGATATTGTGAGCCTTCATTTAATGTTTTTAAATGCACTTTAGTCCACTCGTGCTACAATAAAACTTTATTGAAGTCTGTTCCCACATCACATTTACCATCGATGCCACACTTTTTTGGATATGTGAGCCCATCTATTCTTCTGTCAGCAGTAATAGGGATATTTCTAGCAAAGAAATGACCTTTCCTTCCGTCAATACAGTAATTGGGAAATGTGATTTCAGGTTCCATGTGTAAAAAGAAAAAAAGTCTTAAGAAAAGATGAACCATGCTCAAGTGTTGTTTTCCTTCCCCTTGTTAGCATTTAAGAAGCAGGAAAATCTCTGTAAGCACCAAAGATATTTGGTGCCTTCATAACATTTATTAGCCCATTTACCCAGAGGAACAGAAAGAAAGGATGAATCATCTTTCCTCAGAAGCCACAGATATTTTTCCCTTGCGGGGAACAGCCCTTTGAATAGATCTCCCCAATATTAAAAGCTGATGGAAGACTTGTCGCCTGGGTGCAAGACAAGTTATCATCACAGTGGGCTATGCCATGCCTGGGCCACCTGTCTTGCTCCCTTCTGCTGCCATCCTTTCCGTTAATGCAGCAACGGCCCTCGTTAAGCCCCCATCTTTTTTACACTTTGTCCTGCCCCCTACCTTAGATTTTCCAATTCTAGTAGAAAAACAGACTGTTTCTGGAGGACAACAGTGCACAAGTTATTCTGCGAACTCCAAAACCTAGAACCTAAGGGAACTGAGAGTTCAGAAAAAACTGAAGGTAAATTTCAACTCGGCTAGCTAAATCCTCTTCCTAGCACCATGCTGGATCCTTGGGAGCCTGAACAGCTGTCTCAAGGGGGAAATGAACAGAAAAAGCACTTCGAAATACCTCCACACATTCAACTCACACTTTTTTTCAAAACTAAAGTAAAATCTAAATGCAGACAATCCCTGATTTTCAGTCAAAGCCAGTGGGGGGTAGTTGCTCACATGTTGGAAAATCTCCCCCTGTTCTGACTTGGGGTATCACCCATGAAGGGCAGCACTGTCGCTGTGGCTCACAGAGCTCCCATGCTCAGGAGAGCAAAGGCAAGGAGGCTTGTCAGCCCCAAGTGGATTGTTCTTTCTCTTCATCCATCTTGAAAATACATAAAGGGCTACTAAAACATGGATGGTTTACACATACTAAAGGCTGTGTTTCTATACGGAAAACCAACACGTTGGTTTGAGTTTGTCAGATTACCAATACAAAAACTGGCTACTTACAATGACAACTAGCTCAGCAGCTCTCCCTGTCACCAAAGCTCTTGCAAAATTGGACTCTCTTGGCTGTCACCAGTCTCGTGTATGGCATTGGACAAATTGTTCATCTGCTTTCTGTGCTGGCTCATGAGCAAAATGGGAAGTTCTTCAGCACATTACAAAGGTGAAGTAAGAAAAATTACAGTCCTACATGTACTGGCGCCAGGACAACAGGACTGTACAAGCACCAGAAGAAGATACTGACGTGTTTCTGCAATCGGAGAGTTGGCCTAGCTTCACAAACCACCTCCACCACTGCTATTCTCATTATCCATTTAATGCTGCTTTGTAAAGGGAGAAGGAGAGAGGGAAGGGATGCACTAGGAAACAACAGAGTACTGGATCAAAGGGACCCTCGCAGAGCAAGGTTTCTCATACTTACATACAGAGCAACACTGCCTAAAATGCAGTTTCAGACATCTCTGCAACGTGCCATGTATGCGCAGCTCTAGCAATAGCAAACTACAGGTCTGGAGTAGCAAATAATTAATAGAAAACCGGGGAAAAGCTGTCTTGGTCAGAAAGAAAATTCAATTTAAGAAAACTGGAGTAGTAATTTCAGTATTTTGGAAGAAAAGGGGCAGTCTTTAAGGCAGGTGTCAGAGGAATAAAGAGCACATGCCAAGGCCTGCTCTGACAAGGACAAAAATAATTTGGCAACTTCAATGCAACTGAGGCCTGTCAGTTTAGGCCCAGTATCTTTTAACCTGCTGAAATCATCAGTTTTTCCCTCGGTTTTCATTGTCAGAGGGCAACAAACAAAGTCCAGAGATCCTTGGAATGACTGTCCATTTTTTCAGACAGCATCTGCCATCACCTAAACTGACTACAGCATCAGCAAAACGAGGAGACAACCGGGCTGTCTGTGTGATCATCTGTTTTCCTCCCCACATGTCAAGTAACTGCAGCCTCATGAAACTCTCATTATCAGGAGTATCTGTACTGAACACACAGGAAGGTGGTGCAGAGGGTAACACAGAGGACATTTTAAAATATATGAACTACTGAAGTTAGAAGAGGTTGGGTTTTCCCCCCCTCCTGACAGGAAAGGGGGATGCTTTCCTTTTGAAAATGAAATGAGTTGTTGGTGGAAAATTTAATAAATAAATAAGAGTTCAAGAGGAGTATGCTACCCAATGGAGTTTTAAATCTTCTGTAATTTTTCTCCAAGGGAATGTATACACTAGCACTATACTGAGCATAAGCACCTAAGGTCAGCCCTAACAACATATGTTAAAGATGACTCCTAAACGCTGGTCTCTTGAGACACACACACACTCCCTTCTGCTGCTGAGCTAGCGCTTAGGTAAACTCTCTCTCTCCATCCATAAGGAATAATTTGAAACCATAAGGAGTAACTCATCCAACGAGACAAAGAAAGCTGGAATTGCACACAAGTACAAGTGCCTGCTGACATATTAATTCCTTTGTTACGCAGCTGCTGTCTTTCTTTAGGAGGTGGCCATATGGCAGACACCACCATTCATTCACCAAGGGCTTGGTGCACGAAGCCACTGAGGAAACGTCAGCGGATAAGGAGGGGTCGTCCCCAGTAGCAGCCAGCACCATGGAACCTGTAGAGCCCACTCCCCTCCCTCCAGTGAAGCATCACGCAAGGCAGCTGGGTGTGGGTAGCAACGCTAAGAAAGCTGGACCTGAAAGGACATGGGCAACAGCCCAAATTCAGCTAGACAGGCTGAAGCACGTGGGCTCAGTGACAAGGGGACCAACTGACCCACAGCAAATGGCAGAGGTATCACCAAGGGCATCAAAGGGGAAACAGATTTCATCCGCCGGGGTAGCTTTGGTCTGACCATACCCTCGCTGACTTCCTTGTCCAGAGCTGACACCTTCCCCATCACCTGGATGGCCTTCACTCATGGGGCACTCCTGGGGCCCAGGCAAGGAACATCTGTACAGCTGAGCTGACCATTTTCAGAGGGCAGAAACGGAGGAAGTAACAAAGCCAGACAGAGACTGAGGTAGGGCAAGAATAAAAAGGAGGCCTAGGTTTCCCCCTCCATGTCTGCAGATGAAGGGACACAGTTTGCTTGAACACAACCAACTTCCCTGGAGCTACACTGAATAACAATAATTAAGGTTTGACCCAAAATATCCTAGACGATACAGAAAAACAAGGGCGGAGATGGGACCCTATTTTACAATGTGCCTCCCCCTCATTTCCACCCCCATAACTGTACTAGCAGAGGCCCTATATTTGGCTTATAAAGAAACTGAGGAAACAGCCAGCTAAACCACTAACTTAACTGTAAAGGCAGCATGACTTGTCATTATTGTTTTCCTCCCCACATTCAGTCCATTAAAATACACTCAATCCCTACGGTATGTTTGGTACTCAGCAGCCCCTCACAAGAGTTACTTTACATCTTGTACACAGGTCCGATTAACACCTCAGGGCATAATATTCACATATTACCTTTCTCACGAGACACCACTATTCCTCTTTGTTTTATATGCAACAAGGGCTACAGAGGCATACTATGTAATCACTATTGCTTTACCAGCTCAGCCTCAGAAGGGAGCAGCATGCCTCACGCAAATCACAAATCACAAGGAAATACAACCTGCTATGATAAGTAGAAACCAATCCCCTTGCCCTCCCCACACACAGTGTTGTGTGTAAAATGAAAGATCTCATTTAGAGTGGAACAACTCCAAACCAGTAATTTGGTACGAGCCTGCTAGGGCAGACCCTAAGCCCTGATGTCATTCTTTCCATGGGTTTAATAGTTCACCCCATTAAAAATATTCCAGCACTGCATTTAGAAGCTTCACATTTTTGTTTAGAAAACATCAAATATGGTTATGCCGAGACCCCTGCCAGCAGACAGAGTCGCTCAGCAGAGAGGGTCTCCTTTGCTCAGAGAGGTGGTCTTAGCTGCATCCCTCAACTCGTGGTTTCACAAGCAAAACCTTGCACAACCTTTCCACATCGTAGTGGCAGACAGGTGCCCACCTCCTGCATGAGGGACAGGGACCACCCAAAGGACTGTAAATTCTTGCTTCCCCTCCAGACAGCATGTCTATCATTTGTCAGCCACATCTGCTCTCCAGCAGCCCACGCTCAAGGCAACAAAGAAGATGCTTTTAGTCCTCAAGCCAAATCCTGGGTTTCAGCAAACTGAAGTCTAATGCAACTCTGTAGCTAAGAAGCATCCATTCCTGTACCTGCTTTATTATTTTGAGAGCTGTGCTATGAGCACTGGCCTACACAAACTGAGAACCTAGAGATGGTGCTGCTATTCACCGCTCAGCCTTTACGACTGCTAACAAAAAGTGCACTCCTACTATTGCTGTTTTTATGTCTTTTTTGAGGTATGCCATTTTTGATAGTAGGACCATAACTGCACCTAACACATTTGGTTTCTACAGGAAGCAAAACCTGAGATATACTTAACTTTTTGTAGCTCTGACACTTCCCATTTGGCACATATTCTGTAATCCCAGATGACTGTCTGTCTACCTGCAAAAATTTAGGCTAAATAGCTTGCCTGTAATTTGCCTTCATAATCTTAGAAGCTAATAAATTAGTATTTTCTATCATCAAACATCAAATTTCCCGAAACACTAGCTTTCTACCTCCTCAGTGATACAATACTGTATTTAAGGCACTTATTAAATGTCACCAATTACATGGACACATGCTGGTCAAAGTGCGCTGCTGTATGATTACAAGCATAAAACCCTGGAAAGAGAAACTATAAGCTAGCAATAGTGCTTCATTCTCCCGGTCTGCTTCCCAAGTGTTTTCCAAAAGGAGATATGTCACTGTTACACTGTACTACATGGAAAACATGGGGCACTATTAGGATATTTTTAACATGAACACAAATCTTGCACAGAGGAAATTTTTTTACAGCTTGCTAGCTCAGTCTCATATGATGTACCTGGTTTGTCACCAAGCATTTACTTGCCCTTGGGCAACAACAGACAAGCTCAAGGATGGCCTAGTCTCCACAATCAATCAGATCTCTATTAAAGAAACAAAGGCAAATATATCAAAATACATACTGTAAGGGACGCATTCATACTGCACTTCCAGGTACTTGTATGTCCCAGGGCAAGGGTCTGGAAACACATCAGGGCCAGCAACAACTGCACATTGGGTCCGATTAATGCATCTGAAAAACAAGAAAAAAGGGAGTCAGAAAACAGTCCAGACAGAAAGACAGGTCAAGAGGTTGAGCAGCAGCCCCCACAGTGTCAACAGGAGTGAACATGCAGAAGCCAGGACTTCAGCATCAGCTGGGGAAGCTCGACAGAGAGCGTGTAAAGGCTGATGGCAAACGCTGATGTCTTCATCAGCTTATTGCCAGAAGCGAAGACATATGGTGGCACAACCCCTTTCCCTCCAAGCAGTTCTTACAGCACTAGGAATTATTTTTTTAAAACGGAACTGAGAGGATGGTTTAAAACAAATAACAATAACAAAACCCAAATAATTACAGATATGTGGTCCTCTAAAGCTTGAAACCCAAACTCCATCACAGTGATTTCAACTAACCTTAAATACCAGCATTCCCACGAAACAAAATGCAAAGACTAAACCGACAACATTTGTGGCAAAAATAATCATTGTATATTTTATAGCAGGCATAATAAATACATTTTACAACATATTTATAAAGTGTTCCCACAAAAACAGTCATCTCAAATAATGTTTAATACAAAGACTAGAAACAGCAGCCTTTGAGGGAAAAAAATAACCACCCAATAAGGTGTCTAAAAACACATTAATTTTAATTTTAAGTGGATTTTTAATTGTCAAGTAGTTTTTCACACAGAGCCAACACACATCAGTTATAAATGGCCAAGTTTTAGTTACTCATTCTGCCCAGCATGGATGCACCTACTGAGACAATGTATTTTTTCCAGAAGCAAACCTTGTTCTCACTAAAGAACTTGCCATACAAGTGCACAGAGAAGGAAGCGACCCTGTCCGCTGCAGCAAGCATCTTTCAGGTTAAGATTATGCACACACACAGGTTGGGCTTTGCGAGATGCTTTCTCTGTGGCACATATGACTCACATCCATGGGTGACTGATTTTAGCATGTGTGGAATGCCAAATTACTTAGTTTACAGCAGTTTTACAGAGAAGAATCCTCAGCTTGTTTGTTGGGGTGGGGGTGGGGGGGGGGGTGTATGTGTGTGAAGAGAGAGAAGTATAGTTAGCATTTGATTTTTATGCTTTTGCACGACAAAGAGACCTCCTAAGGGCTAGTTCATTGCATTTACTTTCTCTGCGATGCTGCATCCTCTGATGTGACATAAGACCCCTGACACTCCTGCTCTTCTAGCAGAAGCTGTGACATCCAGCACAGAACTCATTTAGGTCTGCGGTGGAAATGCTTCATGTTTACCCGAGGCTACAGTTTGTCATCCTTAATGCAGATTTTATTTGAGCCCATAAATTAAAATTGATTCATTAGTGACTGCCTTAAGCTCCATACTTTCTTTAATTTTATGGAAAGATTAATAAGAGCTGATACGCTTGCTCATCAGGCTGTTTTGCTGGATAACACACAATCCAGAGGGCTGGGTTGTTCTCTTTTTTCCTAGCTGAAAGATGACAGTTATCACAGCAACTGACTAGTTTTATTATACACACAGAAAAACAGTTGAATTAACAGAACAGGGTAACTATGTTGTCCTCACCCTTGCTACTTACACTTAGGTGGCTTGGCTGGGATATCACAGGTAGACTAGACCATGCAAGTGGGCAGTCTTCCAGGAGAGGCTTTGAACATCATCCAAACCTTCACTTTCAACAAAAGTCGTTTACTGGGCTCAATGTGCCTTTCAAAAAGCAATTGCACTGGCCTAATCAATAGTCTCTCTGGCTGTAGCGACATTCCTGGCCACGCTATATAGAAGAGCAGCAATGGATCAAAGAGACATTTCAAAAGCATGAGCCAGGATCAAAAATTGCGAGGAACTGGATGTGGGGGGAGAAACAGACATTTAGGGTTCATCTGTGTGTTTTTTCTTTCTTTCTATCTGTAAGTGTTTGGTTTGAATCACCACTTGACCAAGCGTTTCCTTGTGGTCAAAAACCAGAAGTGAAAACACACAACCCAGAAAGCTCCAGGTTCATAACCAGTATTTCAAAACTTGGTTTGGAAGTCGAAAGTCGTGAACACCAGCTTTAACCTCTCCAAATGCACACTGCCTTCTGAGATATCACCAAAGAGAGTAAAAACACCATGATACAAGAGGTCAAGTTGGGAATGCAGAGTGGTGGTATGGGCTTTTCCCCCTAACTCTAGGCAGTCCTGAAGCCCCCTTGCACATCCCTGGGGATTGGGGGATGGCAAAGCACTGTGCCTACCAAGCACAGAAACTTCAATAGCAGGCAAAATCAAATCAACAGTATCACCTTACGGGGGTAAACAACAGAAAAGCAGGTGAAAAAGTCCTAAATAAAAGCTCAAATAGTATGCCATGTCACCTCACACAATTTGCAAAAAAGGGCTCATACAAAACACCCCACCAAAACCAGAGAAACTCAGCCTCCTCTCTTTTTCACAGCCATTTCGAATGGGCAGCAGTCCCCAGTCTAGACTTGGCATTTTTAGTTTCCTTTTATCACCCCAGGGTGAAACATGCAGGTTCCCATTCTAACACGCTAAGAGATGAGGGCAATATGGACTAAAAACCTCAGGAAAAAACCCTAATAACTGTTTAACCAACTACTACTGTCAGACATCAGTCTATGAAAATTGTAAGCAGAGAAAGAGGTAAAAAATACTCATCATTAAAGCTCTGGTCACTGTGCTTTTGCTCAAACTTTTTCTTCATTTTCACAACAGCTTCCTGGTCCCTTCAGGTTTTTTTTTATTTCTTTCCCGACAGATTAAAGGCCCGGGTGACACTATGTGACACACAAGAACCGACACAGAAAAGGAGATGTTTAAAAGAAGATGCATCTGTAGACTTGAAAACACAGGGGTGGGCGGTGGGGAAATATAATCTTGCTTTACTGCATTCCCAGCAAATCAGCCCATGAGCTCTTCTTTGTAAATTACGGGACTATACAATGAACCCTGGGATTTCTTGGTGCTTGGGTTTTAGTAATACTTGCTCCAAACTCCTGCAAGGTGCGAAGCTCGCTGCTGGGTATTGACCTTTCCAGCCAATACAACAAGAATCCCTTCTTTTAATTATGGGTTGGTTTTCCTTTTCTTTTTTCCCCTCCTTTCTTGAAGGAAGATCTTTACTAACTACTGGAGTTACAATTCGCAGTAAGAACCAGTGCTGCATCATTTCATAAAACTGTCTCTTCTGTAGGTCGATTGCAGGAATACTACCCGAGTCCCTTAGCTGTATGCTAGAAACAGCAGCTCTACATCTTGCCAGACTCCCCTCCAAAACAGGGCAGAAACTGTTTGCATCATTGGCTCTAGCATAACTGTACTCCAAAAAACTACAGTCACCTTTTTTACAGCCATCAATACCTCTTTTACTTTCTTTTGGCAAGCAGTATATTAGTTTATATAAATATATTTCCAACACTGATTCATCAGCTCCTTCAGATGAAACTACTTCCCTTGCCCCTGCATTACCCTCACGGCACATCTTTCCCAAGCGAACCCTGGTGTCTTGGAATATGTTCTCATTCTCCGTATGCTCTGACACCAAGAAAACAAGAGAGCTGTGGGAGAAATCTGTGAATTTGGGGGAACAAATACACAAGTTTATGCCTGTTAAAAAAGTAGCTTCGATTTTATGAGTTTGTACCATATTTTAAGGCAAATGTTCTGGAGACACGGAAGAATTAAAGGAGCCCCTCAAGTGGTTTTAGTTCCCTTTATTGCCATTTATCATTAAATCTGACAAGAAATTTATCACCATCCTGTTGTTTGGGGTTGGTTTGTTTTATCTGGAAATCCTTATTTCTAACTGTAATCGCTCCTCTCTGTTGCTCCCTGAAGTGCGAGGTGGGCACATGAAGATACAGCTTGCTTCTCGGAGACCCTGCATGTCTCAGGCCACCTCCATAACTGGTGCTGGGATTCGTGGACACTTTGCCGCGACCAAGAGCATCCACACAGCTCTTCAGAAATAACTCACCACGCTGCCACAGCATTCAGGCTAGCAAGGCAAAAAGCCTGCTGCATCTTCCATTTCGCAAGACATGGAAACTGTGACTTGCCAGTGCCCAGGTTTCCTTTGAAAATGCTTATGTTGGTGCAAAGGGCAATGAAAAGGCCAGTACGTCACATCCACTTGCCAAGGTGCAGATGCCTACCAAGACCAACGAAGAGATCAGAAACCAAAGCATAACCCGAGGTCTGTATTTTCACCCCGACTTGAAAGACTGATGGAAATATATGTTCCTGTGGTTCAGGAAAAGAGAATAACTCAAAACCCTCCTAAAAATCAGTCTGAGATACTTAGCAGTCTTTAAGAACCCAGCATCTCATAAACAGAAGTTCACGTTATTCACTTATATGTTTTGGCGAGGAAAAATTAGCCCCTGGGAAAATTATAAATTGTCCCAGTCATAAGAAAAAAAAAAAAAGAGAGAAAAAGAAAGAAAGAAGAAGAAAGAAAGGGGGTTTCTTTTTGCCTTTTTTCTAGCTACATTTATTCCCACCACTTACTAATATACCTGTTCTGTCTTTCAGATGTGGAAAAGTATTTATCCTAGAAGAGAAGCGTCAATCCAGTGTAACACAGACACTGTAACAGAAAGCATGCATCATTTTTTCAGAACTTCTCCCAGTTCCAGTGGAAAATGACTTTCAAGAGTTTTAATGTGAAACAGTAATAATAATTCATGTGGCATTTGTTTTACATTTATAGCAGTGGGACTGAAGGAAGCATTTGAGTTCAGAAGCAGCTGCAGGGCTCAATGCTGCTTGCAACTCCCAGTTCAGACTTTAAAAAAAAAAAAAAAAAACAAAAAACCACACCACTAAAACTTGATTTCCCTTCAGCAAACTTCCATTCCTTCTCCCTGGCAACAGTTTTATGATTTTTAAGTGACAAGGTCGTTTTGTGATAGTGAGGCAGGAACACTTTAAGACATAAACAGCTCCTTACTCCTGCTCCAATATCTTTGCTTTCTTCCAATGCTGACATTTCTGATATATTTACCAAGAGAGAGAAAAAAAAAAAAAAAAAAAAAAAAAAAAGAGAAACAATAATAGTTTGGCAGGTGATGTTTATTTTAGGCCTTTCCACAAACGTTAATAGCACAGACATGTTGACAGCATCGGGCTAGATATGTCTGTGGTGATATGTTTGCCAGAAGAAAAATGCAAAGGCAGCACAAAATAAAAGATCAATCTCAAACAAAAGCCTTTCAGCATTAATCATTGCAGGTGCAATACCAGTAAGAAGACAAGAAAAACAGGTGCCAAAACCATGGGGGCAGGCACCCATCATACTAGGGTCAGCAGGAGTAGAGCAACCAAAAATCCGTGCAGAAGTCCACAACAAGCCTAGAGGCTCAAACATCCATTTCATCCCAACGCACCCTCTTTCTCCTCACCCTTATACTCTAGAGACAAGCACTTCTGAGGCGGAGCAAGGCTTTCTGCGACACCAGGGCAGGGAGCTCCTGTAAACAGGGCGTACTGGAAAACACTACAAATGGGGAAGTCACCCGCTCCCTCTGAATTCACAAGCAGATGGTCAGAGTCCAGGGCTAGGCTCTTAAATACCCTGAGGATCAGAAAATTTCAGGCTACACGTCTGTGAACTTGGACCTGTGCGGAGAGCACTGTGCTGCCATTTCCATCCCTTGCTGCTGCTGCTGACAAACCCTGCTCAGAGCTGGCGCTACCCTCCACCTACAGCAACCTATAACAAGGGTTTCTTAATGCCCACATGTGCAGACCAAGCTGCCTCACCTGCCTTCATGAGCACCAGTCACCAAAAGCAAAGATAAAGAGAAATTTCACTTGTAAAGTGGAGTTAATGTGATGCCTTGCAAATAAGAAGAAAAAAAGCAAGCAGAGAAGGAAGGCAGTGGAAGGTGGAGAGGGGAGAACAGAACCGCAAGCCCCAAGAAAAGCCTTTGGTTCACCACATTTGCTTTCAATAACGCAGTACACAAGAGCAAACCTAAATCTTCACCTGTTTAGCTTCCAGAAACAATGAATTCCTCAACAGAATCTTTTTCTGCCTCTGCAAAACCTTAAAAGCAAAGGATCTAATGACAGGGAGATGAAAATCCAGCCTCTCTAATGTTTTCTCCATTATGAATGGGCCTTGTTATTGACCTTTCAGAGCACAGAGAAGCTGGCTTTCCAACCTCTGCTGCGATACAATTATCTGCAGTGTTTAATGCTAGTACAGGTGATTCCCACTACATACTGCATTTTGTTGTTTTGTTGATGAGTTTTAATTATCCATCTGGGTGCTAGAGCTGTCAGATGGGCTGCTGCTTATGTGATCAAACTAATACAAGGAGAGGCAAAGCACACTAATTGCAGCCTCACCAAGTGCCTTTGTGGAGATATGCCAATGAGATACATTTAAACTGCTGTGTTTATTGTAAAATATTATTATGTTTGATGAGAAAAAATAGTCCTCTTTCTATAGCCTCAAACAATTTCGTTCCTCTGATTATTGTTCTACGTTGAGAAAAGCAAAACTGAGGAAAAACAAACCACCAAAACCACACCCAGCCAAACAGCAGAAAATTCCTGCAGAGCCAAACTGAATCAGAGTTGTAAAGGTCACCAATGGGATTACTTTCATATATTATGGAGAGCCTGGGAGCAAGACGGAAAACAGGTACTGGAAATAATTTAAATATTAGTTTTACATAAGGGAAAAAAGTAATTATGCTGTTTCAACTCATTGATAAGGCCCTTAAAATTTAACAAGAGCATTAAACAGCAAATTCATAAGATTTTACAGATTTAATGGCAATTTGGGGCACCCCTTTAAATGGTGCATCTGCTCCCCTGCCAGGAACTCCCCAGCTTAGGAATCTGAGGTCTCGGACAGGACTTGCCAGTAGGGTGTGCTGCCTCATCATCACCCTCCAAGGAGGGTCTCCCCCAAGCGATGAAAGGTTTGTCCTCTGTGCTTCATCATGTAATGCCTCACATTTTATAGTTTCCTTGGATTTCTTTCTGTCCCATCTCTTTGTGATTAACAGAGTGAGAAGGGGAGATGAAACCCCCAAAGGCAATGAATGTGTAACCCAACAGGAAAACCTGCCGAGAACCATGTACTAATGCGCCTGGCTACAGCATCCCTGCAGCAAAGGCAACCTGAATGCAAGGCTAGTGAAAGAAACATTCAATGTTAGCGCAAGAACAACAAAGCAATGTACCCAATTCTGTCCAAGCCATTGGGTATGTTTTGACAAAAGCTTTGGGTCACCATGGAAACCAGATCTGCACTGAGCACGTCTGAAGCAGTCACAGTGCTGCATCAGCTGCAAGTAGCTGAGGTTCCAAGCAAGGGCAGGTTTGCGATATAGACTAACGTCTTTCATTGGATGCTGCTCTGTAGGGCTGAAAACCAAACTAGGCAAGCCTTAAGGCTGTAAAGTACATCTTTTAAAGGACTACATCTGCCTTTTTACAGGTATTCTACTTCTTCCAACTCCATAAACTTCTGTAGCACACTAATAAAAATCCACTTTACAAAACACTGACAGGATATCTGGAGAGGAGAGTAAACACCTGAAGTAAACCAACCGATAAAAGGCTCATCAGTTTAGCCAGAGTTAACACTACTTAAAATAACTGCAAACAGAAAACAATTTGGCTTTTAGTTTGGATTATGAGTTCAAATTAAATGCTAGATGAGGTCAAGGCTGAATTTCAGCTGGTGTTCCACATTACTTTGTCTTCACTGCCACTTTAACAAGAGTCATTGCAAGTTAAAGCCCATTTTTTCTTCTTTAGTACAGCTGCCGAGAGCTAGGATAGCCAGGGGAAGTGGCAAAGGATTATATTCTCTAGAACAGCTCTGAAGTGCTTTCAGACCCTCAGTCTACTATTGCCTACCTATCCACCGAGTCGGCAGCACAGGGAGCCCACGCCATGCTGCACACCAAGGTGCTGCAGCCGTGTAGCAGCACAAAGGTGTGAACTTGGCGCTCAGCACTGGCAAAGCAAAAAGCAAATCTGAATGTGAGCACGTAGAAGCCTTTTAAAAATACTAACAAAAGAAATTTTTTTAAAAAAAGATAATTCTGTCCTGTTGTTAAAGCAAAATCCAGTATTACTCCCACTGCATCCCCCTTCAGTAACTGTCAAGTTTTCTTGAAGGACAAGGAATTACACAGCCTGTAATAACCACAGTGCTGCCGTTTACTGTCACCACCCAATGCCCCTGTCCCAACCACTGACTGATTCCTGCAAAAGGAAAAACTGAGATTAGAGAGTATTGTCTGTAAAAGGGCTAAAGTAATCTGTATTCATGGGTTGGTAGGTTTAATGTATTAGCCTTTCGCCGCTGCAAACAGGGTTAAAGAAGGGTTTGGGGCCAAAATAATTTGTACTGCTCTCCATCTCAAATTTGACATAATAATTGAATGACTCAATGAAACAAAAATGAATACATCCAAACAGCACAGGAGGTCGAAGCTGGGCAACTCCCTGATGAACTCAGGAGTGAACCGAAGGCAGCCATGCAGCACTGCTTCTAAAACCCAGAGCAACCGCTCCCTTCATCACTCTCGCCGATGACATGATACCAAGGTGATTTTTAAGTACAGGTCTATAGATTTTAGTTAAGAAACAATCATCCCTCAGCCTCCTGGGGGGGGGGGGGGGGGGGGGGGAGCTTCCCAACTGAGTCAGATTTAGGATCAACATGTGACAGGTTATGCCTTTAGCATCATTGCTAAATCAGTTCAGACAAAAAGGTAATACTGCCAAGTAAAACAAACAGCCTGCCAGGGTTGTATGCTGTTAATACAGCATCTGTTTATGGTGCCTGATTTTGTATAGCACCTTGTGCAAAGGAGTCTTGGCCCCTGTCTGTCTGAGGCATTAAATCAGTACAAATATTAATCAGAAGCAAACCAAATTTTCTCAAAAAATAATCCTGAAATGAGCTAAATACGTTTTTGATATTCAAAAGCCTGTGGTGGGGTTTTTGTTGTTGTTGTTTTTTGGTTGTTTTTTTTTTTCCAACGTAGCCAACTCTGCCTCTCTGATCTTCAGCCCAAAGCTTGAATATAGGCAGCCTGCACTTTGATTCTAAGCTCAAGAGAAAGCACAGCCTCACAAAACCTTCATGTGCTTCCCAGCCCAGCACTGCCCAACCCAAGCATACACAAAAGCAAATGGTAGGGGGGGTGGGGAGGGCAGGAAGCCTATTCTTAAATATATTACTGGAAACGTCCATTGTGAAATTCCTCAAAATGTCTAAACACAGCCCTGAACTTTCTGTGGCTGCATGCAGCAACATGGAGGGGCTGGAGGGATGCATTTTTGAGAACACCTGTCCAGCAGCTCCCCTGAGGCTTTCTCATGCTGTGCTCAGCACTAAGCTGGGAAAAGTCAGGGATCAGACTCTGCTGCCTGCCCTCCCACCACCCCATTCCCTCCTCGCTTCTTCTTCCAGGGGTAGTTTTCAGCATATCTATCTATCTATCTCCGTTTTCAGCTATATACACCCACCAGCTCTTTTCCTGCTCCACCCTATCTGGTCACCACCCTGAAAGGGACACTACTTGCTCATTACATATCTTATCTGCCTGTAAAATACATGATTAAAATACATACAGATTTAGCTAAAAAGACTATGCTGAAAAAAAGTCTGATAGGAAAATGGCTTCTGAACACCTGTGGGACAACAACTGGCAGGAACCGAGCAACTGGGCTTCTGCAAAACTCCAAGTCTTTTTTGTGAGATGCAGAAACTACTTTGTTAGTGGAGGATTGACAATTTCATGCTACAGAGCCTGCCTAATGCTGTACTCACAGAATTAAACTCGCTGTATGCAAGAACGTTTCCTTTGAGGAAGCTAAACTCAAAGACCAAGTTTTCTGGAAAGGCTATGCCTCCCACTGGAGCTGAATTTTTCCAGAGCTTGGTTCTTGGAGGAACTACAAAAAGGCGTAGCTGCTGAGCATGGCCAGGGACTCCTGTGTTCTCATGGACAGCAGTGAAGCTGCTGGCTATGAAGCATTTTTCAGGCAGCAGGCTGTGTCATGGAGTGCGTAACCGCTTTAGTAATCCAACCCAAACAGCTCTGCAGAAAAAAAACCCTGCCTGCCTGGGATTCCACAGGAGCCTTAGGTGGAGCAGAAACTGGGAAATCCACATTCCAGAGCATGGAGCGTTTCTCCAGCAAGTCAACTTTAAAATATGTGACTGATGCTGCTCAGACATACTAGCTGAAGCCCAGGGAGATGGATGAAAGGGTAAAGATGCAGAATAAATTCATCAGATGTCTCCATAAATCATTTCTATAGTTCACATTTGTTCTCTGCCTTTCATTACTTACATTTCTAAAGCCACCGGGTGCCTTGGTGCAGTAGATCTAATAAAAAGGAAGATAAAGTTTAACATCCCTTTTTGAAACATATTAAAATGATGTAGCTTTCTTCTGAATGTTAATGGCAAGCATTACAAGAAACATACTGTCTCAAAACAATTCACTGGGGCTGGGAACGAAAGCAGAGTCCCACTGCAGCCCGGAAATTCACGGTCCTCATCTCCACTCCCCCACCCCCATCTCCACTCCCCCACCTGGTAGAAAAGATCTTATTTCTGACCCTAATGTTTTGGCAGTCTTAAGTTTGTCACCAAATCCTGACCTTGCTTTGTGCAGACCCTCTGACTCAGGGTCAAAATTCCATACTTGAGGAGAGGAGAAAATATTTTTGGAGACTGGCATTTTGGGAAAGAATCTAAGCTGTGTGACAGCTGTTTGGAGATGCGGCATGCCAGAGGGGTCCCAGCGGAGCATACAGTTTTACACACACGCACACGTACAGAAAATCATTAAAGTTTCTGTCTCTAAAGTTTCACATTTAATGAAAGAAAGCAAGAGAGATATCTGGAGAACTCTTGGGTTATATTAACAACTAGTGATACTCCCTTTGCCAAGAGCACAGGCCTGGGAAGCTCACCGACAGGGATGGGAAGGACCCACAAAAACAACAGCAGGTCCAAGCGGTGTGGCGAGAGGGAGCGGGAAGAGCCGAGGGGGAGCGGGAAGAGCCGTCCTGCCCTCTCCCTGCCATGACCCTGGGCAGGTCAGGAATTGAGCAGAGAACCTGCTCTTGCGGCTGGAGTTGTTCTACGACAGAGGCAAGGACCTTTATAACAGAGTTTAATCTGCTGCAGGTTAAACAAAACAAATGACTGCACAAGTGAGCAATTACAGAGCATTCCACAGCCAGCACTCGGAAAGCCTTGCCATTGATTAATTAGGTTCTGAGGGCCAAGGCTAACCTCACAGTCCCCTGAGAAAGAGAGACCACTTAGCCCCTTTAAAAAACAAACAACAACAAAATTAAGATTTTTTTCAGTATTCTTATTTAATACTTGAGCATTAGTTAAACAGCTGCTAAAGTATTTGAACAGTTACTTGGGACTGACCTACATTCAGCTGTATCGCTTTATTACACAGGAGAAACTTAGTTAAGCTTCTGTTCCTTAACAAAAGCAAATAAAATCCTCCACTTTATGACAAGGAGCTGCACTGCTACAGCCATGTAAAGCTTTCAAATTTGTCAGCAGTTTCCCAAGAGTGTGGCTCCCACTATCACATTCCTCCTCTTTGCATTTGAGGGATAACAAGATACAGGGTATTTTTATGCATTAATGCTCCTCAAGGCAGGCTAGCTCACTCTGCTAGCCACCACCAAGGTGGAGAAGACTGTAGCCTGTGATACCCACCCTGTTATCTTATGAGACCTACTGTACCTGTGCAATATGGTCTGCTCCCAGTCACATCATGGGCTAGGTCATGAGTACTTCAGCCCTGCCAGGAGGAAGGCATCAACTATTCACTTCATGGCAAGAAGTAAAAGAGTAACCTGTGCCTTGAAAAAAAACACAAACGAAACAACCAAACCACATCCTGCTGGCCATATAGTTGCACTTACCCATGGGCCTGATCCGCACCCCACTGAATTCAGGGGGTGAATGGTCATTTACAGGCACCACTAACCATTAACAGGGTTAATGAGCTAGGTAGTGGCAGCGTACAATGAAGGATGCTCCCGTTTTAAGAAAATACACAAGAGTTTCACCAGCTCATGTCACCAAAGCGACCCCCCAAGTCACCTACCCAAAGCCTCCCATGAGCATTAACATTTTAAAATGCTGTTAATGAAAAGAACCACCCCATACATGTGACCCACACTCAGCTACACTCACCACTGTAACTGTGCCGAACCTCTCTACAGGATTATTCAGCCACATGTTACGTGCTCATCACCCTCCTCCCTAAAACACTCATCTTGGCCTCCTTGTCTCCTGCCCTCACACAAGCAGCTCCCCTGCTCTGACTTATCAGAGATCCATTTTGGGGGAGAAATCTGTCCCCAGCCTTGTACAGCTAATGAAAGCAAGCGCTTAAAATATAAACAGCTAGACAAAAACACTCACCAGCTGCCCAGATCCTCTAGATTTTCGTTGAAGTGACTACAGATACTCAGACAAACCCTTGGAACTTTGGTGAGGTAACAGGATGTTTTTTTCTACATGAGGGAGAAAACCCAAAAACTGTTCGTTGCTGAGCACAGACCGTGGGTGGGCAGCCCTTCCAGCACCGGCATCATGGTCAGAAAATTACTTCTGAACACCCGACAGCTCCTCCCATGTTTCCCAATCAAGGGATAATTTTCCAACTGGCTTTCAGTCCTGCTGAACCCTGTGCTGAATGCTTGAGACCATGAAGCTGCTACTGGACTTTTTGCCAAATCCAATTCTATATGTGCCTTGCTGACATCTATATTTATAAAGCTCCCGATTCTCTCAAGAGGATGAAGAGACAGGTGCAGAGGTGGGAGTCATGCACCAAAGAGCAATTCCCCCAGCCTCATGACACAGGAGTCCTTCTACCAGCTCAACAACTCACAGAAATTAACTGGTACAAATGCTACAACACCTCCCAGGCTTTAAAAAAAAAAAAAAAAAAAAAAAAAAAACACAAAATAAAAAAAAAAACAACAACAAACCAAAAAACACCAAAAAACACACAAAAAACCAACCAACCAAAAAAAAACCAACCACAAAACACAACAAAAAAAGAAAAAACAACAACAACAACAAAAATACCCAACAACACCACCACCACCACACAAGAAGCTCTTAAGTCCTGCACCCCATCAGGGCCATTAGTGCTGAGCACAGTGGCCTGATGATGCCTTGTCCCTTGGGCCTACTTTATTCCTGCTCTCTGAAGGACCACAGACATTGTTCAGGATCTGAAAAAGTTGGATTTAATTCCATGGATGGCTGTAAACCTTTAGTTCCCATCCTGTAGCAGAACAGCCTTACAATGAAGTCCAACCTCGTCTCTGCAACGGGCTCCACTTTTTCTGAATAATTAAGGAAGCATTTGGGTAGGGGCTGAAAATGGCATCCTCACTTTCTAGTATATGTTGGACTGTTAGAATGAAGTATCAGGCAGGCTCTGCTGCTATCTGTCTCTATGAATATTTGACTAATTAACATATAAGCAAGAGCAGCAATGGAAAAAATGATGCATTCAGTTCTATGCAATGCCGTTACAATTGTGATGACTTAAAATCCTGCAATACTTTGGTAGGCCATTTTACAGCCTGGCTGTAACAAGGAGCTGTGGTGAATGGTATCTCAGGTGCTGGAGAGTAAGCAGTTAGGGGTGAAGACACCTCAAGTCAGCTTTGGGGTTAAAGAAACTCTCCGTATACTCACTACTGCCAACCCTGAAGGCAGTAAAAATAATGGGTGACTATCAGTATTTTATTTGCTTTGTTAGTGTAAATAAGACTAGCTTAAGTCACAGGTTGCATATAAATTCGTCCTCCTTTTTTTCAGTGCATCTATGGAAAGTAAATTCTTTTCCAAGTGTTGAGAAAACGATGCTTTCCCTTATGTCAGTCAGTGCCTTTAACAGCATTCATCTCACTCCAGGCTTTTTGAAGCTTTGTGTATAGAAAACCAGTGCCCCTCAGTATACTGAAGTAGCCAGTACAGGCATCTGGACAGCGCTGAGGAACAGTTTAGTGCAAACAAACTGACAGGCGAACTGTAAAATACTGACCAACGAGGAAATTCTCTCTGTGTCCCAACCAGCCTCATCCTACCGGTCACTCCCCGCAACCGTGCAGCCTGGGCAAGAGAAGCTTCAGTTTTCCAGCTAACAGCAATCTACCTGCTAGTGCCAGGGGATCGGGTTTGATTCTGTGGCCTCTGCCTTTACAAATACTCTTAACAACTCTCTCAAAAAGCCAGCAAGCCTCATCTCACTTACTCTGACATGACTGAGTAAACAAATAATGCTATTTATGCACTGCAAACCGTTTGTCAACCCATTTGTCATTTCCAATCTTTCATTGCTCATGCAGTAAAAATATGTGGGATTTTATTCAAACCTCCCTTGCAGGTGTGATGAATGCTTTATTTATACAACAGCACTTCATCTCACAGAACTGTTACTATGCATATGCAGCCCTTTAAGTCCCTGTGTGGCGTAAGCAGAAGGTGTAAAGAGAGATGAAAACAAGAGGCAGTGCTGTAATTATAGCCAAGGGGGTAATCATGGATGGCTCAGCTAAAACTGGAGAATGTGTGCCAGAGGAAAGTTAACCACTTCAGAAGAGTTCAGTCCCCATCAGCAGGCAAGGTGAAAAACATGGACCCATTCTCAAAGACCTCTTAAAGGTCAGCGTTACACTGTCAATCCCCGCTCAGCTTATCAGCGTACTCATGGCATCAGCATCCACTGTATATAGCGAGCACATTATTTCCAGGCAAATCATCTCCCATTGACACCCCCCAATTTGAATTTCAGTCCAGGACTGAAAAACCTGGAAGCAGACGCTGCTACAAATAACTACAATTTTGCAAGACATGAATAAATTCCTTTGGGCAGTCTTCTAGTGGCCAGATCAGACAGGGAGCAGCAAAAGGGCTTCTACTGTAATTTCTACTGCAAGGCAGAGTGACCTTGGAGGCAGCACCTGTGCTCTTCTGCAAAATGGGAAGAATGATAGTGAACTCCCTGCAAAGTCTTTTGAGATTCACAGATAGAAAAAAAAAATATTACTTTGATTACTATTCATTGATGTGTGAAGTCTGCTACACAAACCTGCTGAGACCTACGGCATCTCCTCTAGAAGTAAAGCACCACTGGGATGAAGGGCAGCAGAACCTGTCCCTTGTTTCTACTTTGCATCACTGACACCACAGTAAGACTTGAGTTTCATTCACTCATGCCATGGAGCACACCAAATGCTTCCCTGGCTTACAGAAGCCTCACAACCATTTGACTCAAGCCAGTTTGCGGTAAAAAGAGTAAAGGATCGGTCCCAAGTGGATCCCTGTCTCTTGGAAGGCACATCCCTTGCAGTTTTTACCATGAGGGCAAAACATCGTCAGCTCCAGCACGATCTTCCTGGAAGCTCCTGGTTGCCTCTGATAAATCTGCAAGAGCTACCATCAATTTTCATATTTCTGAGGGTGTGGGGTAAAGAAAAGGTGAGAGGAGCAGCTGTGGACCAATTTCAGGTACCTTGATATCAAACCTCTCTTTCCTCCACCTTTTATTAAAAATTTCAAGGGGAGGGTGGGATTCACAAAGAACTATGTAAACAGACACCAGACTTATGTTTATTGCCTAAGCAAAAGAAGATTAGAATTGACAACTGGAGAGGTTTTTGGAGACACAGATGCTACAATCATTTTAATATAATTTGGATTTCCAAATCAGTAATTACTCTATCACATATCTATGATTTTGTAGATGCTACTAGAAATGCTGATGTCTTTTTCTATGCATAGTAATGAGCAACAACAAGGGCTGTTAATATAAAGCCTGTAATGTTTGTATTCATATGTAAATAGGTTATGTAAACGTTTTAGACATTTTTCAGTAAAACACTGAGTTCTAACCTAAGTGGCTCCATTCCTAAAGTAGAAAAATTGCACTCTACATAGAAATTGTTTACTAGTCTGTCAGCAAAGCCGCCAAAGCAGTGAGCTGAATTTATAGGGGCATTTACATCTCTCCATTAGATGCGATATTAGAGTAACTGGAAACTTATAAATGTGCAGACAGATACTGGTTGATATTTAGAAAGTTGCTTGCACGTACATGGTGGCATACACATTCAGCACACATGCACCTTCTGCATATACATATGCACAAGCACAGGAACCTTCTTGGGAGACTGAGGAAAGCAGTAGTGTTTGATTTAATTAAACTCATTTAGTTAAGCTGATACAAACCCCTGGTTAAGAGTGACAGAATCAGTTTCTGTCCTGTTCTGCCTGCTAATTGACTTATGATAAAACTAAATAAGGCATGTTAAAACACCAACACATGTCTCCAAGCAGGAGTAAATTACACAAACACGAAACCACAGCTTTAGCTGACTCCAAACAATGCTAGGGTTGGGAAAGGGGTGGGGGGTGGAGGGTGGGGAAGGGGGGGTAGTGGGCTAAATTACACTAAGGCCGCCCTTTGTACCTAAGAATGTTACCATTTTCCTTCCGACCCCTTCCACTCACGCATGCATAACTGTGGCCTCCACGTGTCCCACCTGGTGCATGGACAGTGGTCCCTGCGTCTTACGCAAGCCATTTCTAACTCAGCTGGAGCACAGACACACCACCATGGTACTGTTCCTTACAGGACCCGATGTGCCTATGGACACAAAACCCTGGGACTCTCTACTCTTTGAACACCATACGACTAACGTGCATTACCTTCAGTGAGATCCACTCTCAACTCTATGATGCAGAGAATCACATCGTGAGACTTTTTCCTTGGTGTCTTTAACAAATCATATGCAGCCTCTCATCTCCTTCTCTTCTCCTCGAAGGTATGTATTTGAAAAGATGGTTTTGTGCCATTAAAGGCTTTAGAAAGACAGCTCAGAGACCCCTGTGTCTCCACTACAGCACGAGTAAGTCCCAGTTGTATAGGAGACAACAGACGTATTCTCTTCGTAATAGAAGTTCTTCTCTCGTAAGCAAAAATTAAATGGAAATGACAACAAGGGAGCAAACATACTGCTGTTGCTCCAGCAACTCTCAGCACCTTCTACCATCCTAGGGGCAGTATTTTCAAGATCTGTTCAGTCCTTCACTTTTTATGAGGCTGCCAAAAGCTGCCAGAGGTAGCTACTGGCATTTTGACCTTTCTCTCTTGTGCCTTCTCTGCTCATCCTTCCTCACCACTTTCCCTCTGCTCTACTTCAGAGCACTCTCACACTGTTCCTGGAATAGTATTAACACCAAAAGAGTCAAGGTACATTTACATCTCATGCAATCGTAGCTTGACTCATCCTGTCCCCTTAACTGCTGCCTTCAACCAATGCAAAGGAACAGCAGTCATGCCACAAAACAAAAGGGAGACAGCCTGACATCCATACCAAGTAGCTGAATTATTGCCATTTCCCTGGTGAGCTGCAGTGATGTGGGATGACCTCTGGCAAACAAGGCAGTTTTCACCAGATACAGGAAGAAAGAAAAGGAAAAAAAAAAAAAAAAAAAAAAAAAAAAGAGGCAGATAGCTCTACTGGAAAAGCCAGGCCACAAGTGTAGACTCTGTTATGCCCATGCCAACAACAGTTACTTACACAAGTAAAATTGAGAGGACTACCGACTAGGTGAGTAAATCCATGTCCACTTTGTTTCCAAGGGAAGAAATTCACCCTGGCAAGATTCTGTTTGTACACTGGAATAGCAGTATTGATTTCAGCAGTTATTCCAGTCCCCCAGTACTAGAACACTGCAGTGCGGCAAATGGAGAGACGGGACGCAGCTTGATGCAAGCAAATGTCAAGTTATTGTACAGAAGCACGAGTTTTTATACACTTTCAGAAGCTGCGCGTTTTAAACAGATTGGTCCTTGAAGCTAAGCCTTGCATACTAGGCAATCCCTGATTGGTGGTTAACTGCCAGCAATTAACCGCAAGGTGTTACCTTTCCTTGGCGCCATCCGTCCCCCACTCCCCCGTGCTCTGTAAACATGCCTCATCATGTTAATTGCTGTCTAGACAAGCTCGAGCACATTCCCCTCAGCTAACCGATTGCCACGCGTGGTCCTAGTTTCCAGCCCGCTCCTGCACTGCAGTGAATCAAACCCGCTGTGGTTTTGCCCCCGCTACCTTTGTGCTAAGAACTACTGGGATGCCCAGTGCTTTAAAACCGGCTCATAGACTGCTTTCAGGTTTTATTCCCTTTTAAAGGGGACACTCCTGGATATGATAAATGGTCAGCACTTTCTTGTGATGATGTAAGTGTCAAAAGCTGGTTGCATCTAAAAAAACCCATGGAACTGAAAGACATTTTGCCTATTCAACCTGGAACTTGTTACATCAAGTGAAATAGCAGACAAGCAATCACAGCAAAATGAAAGCTCTTTGCTCCTGTTTGGTGAACCTTCACCTATAAATTCTGTGAAGAAAAAGTAAATAATGGCCCACATGGCACATGCTCAGCAGCACTGGTGGTCTGACATCACTATGTTACTTTATTATAGCTGTATACTTATCAAATCTAACCAGATTTCTCATTACCTAATGATTTCCAACAAGGATGATTATTTTTACTACATCACCCCAACGAGAGACCTTCACTGGGTGTCCAAAGCCCCCCTTGGTTTTGAAACACAAGCCCTGACCTGATGAGTTTGCAGTCTAACCTGCAGACTGTAATAACTTTGATGCTCAAAATGATGCTCTGAAATCGGGGAAGCACCCAGGCCCCTCGTGTCACCCAAGAGAAGGGGACCTTGTCTGAAGGGGCCAGCCTCTGTCTAAGGTCTGCATAGGGAGCAAAGTCAGCGCTGTCTCCGTTAGAAGTATTGCAAGTGATGTTGAATCCAGTTTAGCATTTGTGTTTAATAACAATAATGCTTGCTTCATAAAAACCTGATTTTTGTGTAACCATATCCAAACTAAACCAACTGAACAACACTGTGAAGTAAAAGAGGTTGATAAGTGAGGGCTTTTGCTGGCAGAGCTTTCCTCATGCTCTTTGTAAAACCAGCTACCCTTGCAAAACAAGTTATTTGCTAATAGTTATGTGCTCAAATTATGAGTCCCTGTAGCATGGCACAACTTCCCAGACTGTTAACAAACGCACTGGCAAAATGGTCCAGTGCAGACCAGCCTGCAGATTGGTGTCCAGTGTTGTTTCCAAAGGCTTCCCCCTCACATCAGGAAAATCCCATTCAGCTTTTGATTCCTCTGGTGCTGATATGCCCTTAAACATCTGCCCTTAAGAATATCCATCCACTTTACCTCACAGCATAATTACAAGGGCACAAAGCTGGAGTCTCCCTCCCTATCCACTCCAAATCCTCTCTCACACTGGCCTGCCTATTCCTGTGTTGCCACCCCATTCCAGGCAAATCCCAATTATAGCAACAGAAAAGGAATCAGACGTCTTTGTTCAGATGCAGATTGAACATCATCAGCAAGACAGATACCGAGTGCTTGTATTTGTAGAGGTCTCTGCTGCCTTTGGGTTTTTTTTCCCCTTTTCTTCTTCTGTTATTGATGTTAAAGAGGGAGCTAAAAAGTCTGTAACCATTTCACCAATTAAAAAATCACAATGGTCTTCTGCAAAAGCTACTAAGAAACTCCATTCTCTCCCTCTTTCAGTTATAGCTGCTACACCTTCTTACATAAGAGATACTGCTCCCAAATATGTTTAGGTCCCTATTGATCTAGCCTAAGTCCACTTGGCTATGGGTGGGAGAGAAAGCAGGAATGAAAACTGAAGCAGGAAAAGGTTCATAATTTTGTACCACAATTCAGAGGGCTGTGAGGAACTGCCAGCTTGTCTTGCCTTGAACTTGTCATCAAGTCTTGCCAACTCATCTGTTTAATCAAAGAATTTTAATCAAAGTACAGTTCAAGAAACCACAGGCTAACGTGGACAAATGATAAGAATAATTAAACCACTCAGCTAATCTGTAGCTTGTCTGTCATTGGCTCCTAAGTATGCTGGAGGCTTGAGATACAACTATCTTGCATATTTAGCAAACTAGATCCTTAGCAGGTCTCAGTCAATAAAGATCCCATGGAGCTACGAGTAATCCCTGCTGAATGCAGAGCTAGTACCACCAAATGTTGCACCACTCCAGTCTCTGTGTTTCTTTAGACTCTCACATGCATTCCCAGGAAGAGCCACCATGTTGTTTCTTATCAACACAACTGAATCCACATAGTTGTCACAGCCAAATATTTTTGAGGGATGGTTTTCCTTAGGAATATGATGGAACCATTGAATCAAAATGTTATGAACATGTTTATTCACATTGTCATTTAGGAAAAAGCTTTCCAGTTTAAAATGCATTTTATGTGTTCTCGTTAAAATTGGTTATGTAGCCTTGAAAATCAGAATACTCCGATTCAACAGAAATATTTCTTTCAATGCAAAAATCAGTTTTCTGGACTATTTACAAATGTTTGATCTTATGTTAATACAGAATTGTTTTACAATGAAGTTACATTGCCACTTCAATGACAGAATTTCCTGCAGCACAGAATAATTGGTCTCCAGTTAACTCCAAAAGTTGCTTATTTTTATTCCTGTCTTTTAACTGAATATATATTTGCTCTCCAGCAGCTGACCATGCTTTCAGCAAATGCCAGGTAATGCAGCTTACGAGCTACCTAGAATTGACTTGGGATTACTATATGGTCCCTCAAAAGACATATATATATATATATATATATATATATATATTTGAGAGTTACTGCAGAGCCACTGTTCTGCAGTGCCTCACTGTCCAGACAAAGCCCTTCCCTTGGTCCCTAATCCTGGACACTTACAGTATTTCAAAGGATTGGCTGAGCAGATTTCTGGGCATTAAAATGCAAAAAACAAGTGTGCACACATGAGATGTTGATTGCACTGCAGCCTAGGAGAAACTACTCGGCAAGAGACAACCTGAGCCTTTTACAGGAAGCAGGCTTCTAAGGAGGGAGTAAGATTTCATGTTGGTCCAGCTGCATTGTAAAGCCTTTTAAGTTAAGCAGTTTGTATACCACTGTGTGTTTAGCTCTCATAATACGACTCCTGTTTTTAAATAAGAAGTTTTCTTATCAACACATTTCTTATTTTCTCCTCCTCAAGATGACCCTTCACTCCACAGCTGCAAGAGTGCCGGGGTATCCAGCAGCCACTGGGACAACCATTGCCATTCAGATCTTGCTTGTGTTGGTATTGTGACACAGCACTTCTGAGGTTTAACCTGCTCCTACCACTGCCTGTTGGCATTGCTGACCTTCACTCAGCTGCTTTTTGAGGGAGGCCCCGTGATCACGACACAGCACTTGAATTCTGCTGGGCTGAGGTGAGCTCAGTATTTATCTGAGAGCAGTGAAAGAAAATGAGAGCAACAGGAACTTCTTCCTGTGCTGCAGAGGAGCTGAACCCATACATGCTCACCAGGCTGAGGGAGCACAGCAAAGTCTAAGCTTCAGGACATCACCTATGGTCTAAAAGAGGACATTTGTAAAGGAACCTGCAGGAAAAAATATACAAGGAAGGGTAAAGTAGAGTTGTTGAGCAGGGAACCCTAGATGATGCTCTTGAAAAGAAAAAAAAAAAAAAAAAAGAAACAAAACAAAAAAGCATAGTATTGTTCCCCAGAGGATATTTCCCAACATTTTTGAAGTAGGTCTGGAAAATGAACTAATGGCCACAGGAAAGGTAAGAAGATGGCCAAGGCCATTTTTCCTACACTGTTAAAAGCAAAAATTGTACTAGCAGAAAATTAAGGTCAACATGTCCCAGTAACTCAGGAGATCCAGAGGGGAAAAACAAACAAACAATGGGGTCCCCCCTTTGGGATGTGGGTGGGCTGCAGCAGTCACAAGAGGACAAGGAAATCTTTACTATTTTGTCCAAAGCTGTACTCATAATAAAGAGAATGGACATTCTAGCTAATACCTGCAAACATGCAGATTATGAATCAGTGGGAAAACCAAAGCATAACCATAGGCAGACTGCCACCTTTTTAAAAGCAAACAAAACTCTTTGGTTACAATGGTGGTAGTTCTTGTATTTTTGTCTCAAGTTTATCCTTCGGTCATCCCTGTGAATTGGAAATGTGCTACCAGGACCAATTTATTATCTAATACATTGCAACAGCTACTGCTGCTTATTATGAAATGCTACAGCAATGTTACTCAAACATTCAAGAAGAGCAATTTCATATCCCACCTTAGACTGCTTGTTCGGCTGCACACTGATACTGATGCTACCCAACATCAAGTTAAAAATCACACATTAGAAACACTAGCTTCCACCTGTTTTGCCCCTATGTTTTATCACCAAGGATCAGATAAATCAAAACAATTTTTTTTTCCTTTCATCTGCTTTTAAACATATTCTACTGTACATTGGTTTTACTTGGGTCGAGAGATGGCTGTATAATACACAAGACATTTGCTTCTGCAGACTTGGAAAGGCATTTAATCAGTGCATGAATGAGGCTTAAAGAAACAGAAAGCTTCCTAATGCAAATGCAGCTGTGATTGATAAGAAGGACAATGGACAGAAATCCTTGACTTGATTAACTTAGTGACCTAGAAAGAGGGATGTGTCTCAGTCCAACAGGGCAGAACAGAGAAACACTCATGAACTGTTCCTTTCTGCAGCGCTCACTTCCGCACCCAAAGGAGCCATTCACCAGAAACCTGGACACACTAGGGAAGCCTTTCTTTCAGTTTCTGACTGTACAGAGTCGAACGGAGGGACAGACTTCACATAAATAAGTGTCTTTCTCTCTCCCCTCTCCCTCTCTTGCTCCCTGTGTTGGCTTTGCAGAGGATTCAGCTGGTCCTAAACCACATACAGTAAGAAAGATTATTTCAAAAGGCCTTAATTCACTTTGATGTATTGTTTTGGTTTAATGCGGTGTCTTTTCTAAGGACACACAAGAACTCTGAAGTATTTCATATCTGCGCATCTACTGTGCACATCTCACGGTAATTGTATGGGAAAGAGCAAAAGTCTGCAAAACTCAACTTAGTAATACATTTAAAAACATTTCAGATATACCTTACACCTTCAGAGCCCTGTGGACAGCAGCTAATTAAATCTCTCAACACTGTTCTTACACAGATGGGTAGTTATCTCTGTTTTGCAGATGGAAGGAGTGAAATAACACGACATGCTGCAGAATTTACAAAGGCTACAGGCGCTTCCTTCTCCAACTCACAGCTCTAAGTGCACACCGCAAAGCCTCACAGAGCAGACCGACTGCGAGGGCAGAAGGGGTCACAGCTGACCCTGGGGGACAGGGAGGACATGAACCCTGAGCCAGTCTCCTGACCCCAAGGACTCATGCCACAGAGCAATGCTGCCAAACAGCACTGACATGTTTTGCACAGAAAGAAATGGAGCACAGAGGCCTCATCAAGAATCAATTAGATACTGCAAGAGAACACAAAGTAAAGGTGGGACAGCCACACACACATGACGTATCAAATGGAGAGGAGAAAGGCGGCTGGCTCACGTCCCCACCCCAGGTATCACAGGGTTAACCGGCACACAGGAGGATAGGAATCCAGAAGTGTAACAGAGCTGGAAAAGAAGCCAGATGTTTCTTATCTTGCCACTATGGTCCCAATTCATCCAAATGACAGAGGTTCGGAAAATTAATTAACATTCTGAAAGGAAAACCTGACTGTAAGAGCAGATTTCTAATTAGCTACAGACAGCGCTGGCAGGCTGCTTAAAAGTCAAGGCTGATTCTACCCGCCACACATCGGGTGTGGGCCCTGGCCGAGTAAAAAGCAAACAAACCTGGAGACTGCTTACCACCGTGATTCACGGGTAGCAGGGCAAAAAGAGCACATTAATATTGGATTATGAGATAGTGGGATTGCAGCATATCCCTAAGGATCCTAACAGCACTTCCTAAGAAATAAGACCCATATGTCTCTGAATGCCTATGCGAGCCTAACCCTTTTTCCTTCTCTCATCTCAAAACAGCAACGTACAAAAGATAGCATAAAAAAATTGTGAGAGCTTATCTGAGCCTCAGCCCTGTTTTGATCATACTGCTAAGCATATAACTCACGCTTGGCTAAGGACTGCAGAAGCAGTGGGATAAAAGTAATGGGAAGGCAGTGGGAATGCCAGGACTCTTCAATGAATGGAGCTCTTTCATTCCACCTGACCAGGATTATGGGAGTTAAGTATTTTTGATGATAAAACCAGCAACAGAGATCTTCAGGAGTGTCATCACTGTGCCGAATCTCGGGAAGCTGCCTGAGATTTCCAAAGTCACTTTAACCTTCCTGCTCCCACCAGCACTACCATGCTCTCCCCTCCAAACACTTCTTGTCATAATGGAAGTCTGCTGTTTTGGAGGGGTCCAAATTTTCCCCTGAAGCTTAAACTCATCTTTTGCAACCATATCTAAATCAGAATAACGCTCGTAAGAAATGAGAGCATAGGAGAGATTTAATGTAGAACTAGAGCAGGAAAGAAGAGCCAACCAATAAGAGTGAAAGGTGCCGATAAACTAAGAGACTGAAAACCACCTAAGCACAGCTAAATGCAGTTAGCAGGGAAGGAACATCTCGTCTGCTGGGCAGGAAGATGCACCAAGGGTAGAACGAGGTGTGCGAGGGGGCGCGCCAGCTCTGCAGAACAGAAAGCACACAAAAAGAAGCTGCAAGTCCTTCCGGGAGGCATAAAGGCATGATCCACAAGTGGAATCCCTGGGAGGAGGGGGGAAGCGGGAAGTGCCAACTTCTCCTGACAGCCTCTGAGGCTGGCACAAGGTGATTGATGGGGGACATGTGAGATGTATAAAGGAAAGGAACTGCAAGGAGAAGGAAGAACCAGCTAATTTTCCCACAAGCAACTAATACAGCCAAAATCGTGCTAGGGTCAGGAGGCAGGCAAAAATCAGGAGCTTTGACTTGACAGGAAGGTGCTCAGCAAAGAGACAAAGACAACCCAGTTTCTTTGTAAAAAGACTGTGGAAATGGAGGCTGTTAGGAGGAACACACTAATTGTTTAAAAAAAAAAAACACCAAAACAAAAACCCAACAAAAAAACCCCAACAAAACAAAACCAAAAAACCAACAAACCCACAAGCAAAAAAACCCTCACAAGATGTAAGAAGAAAGGAGGTAATGAAGGAAACCTGTTCTAGAAAGGGAGTGGGGAGTGAAGTGCCTGACATGAAGCTGAAAGAATGAGCTGGTCAGTGGCAAAAGAAAGAGGAAGACGGATTTATGATTTTGGAACAAATCACTGAATTACAGACAGAACAAATAAAGCTTTCACCTAATAACCTACTTCTTAATGAAACTCCAAGATAGTTTGCTGTGTGCCTACCGCTAAGAAGCTAGTTCAAAATAAAAGGAAAACAAACACAAACCTTCAGGCGCTTACAAAAATCCAGTATATGGTCTTATCCTGCTGGTAAGATTCGTGTGACTACAGCCAGCCACATGCAAGCCATTCGCATTTAGCCGGCAGGAGAGGCAGATCAGACCCTGGAAGGAGCAGGGCTCTTATTCCAGGGAAGCAGCTGACAAGGACACGTGGAGGCAAACACTCAAACACATTGCCAGAAATGCAATCTACAAGAAGTGGCTCCTTCGTAGTCTGGATTAGGGACAAGGGCCAGCCCTGATAGGAAAAAAGGTCTACAACTATAGCCTGAAACTGAAGTGGGGCGGGGGGGGGGGAGGGGGGAGCATTAGTGCCCCAAAATAAAGCTTGAATGATGTTTAATTCAAAACAAATGTCTGAAAAATTGCAGGAACCTCTCTAATCCCATTACTGACACCTTATTTTTCAGCCACCTTATCTAATCTCTCTTTTTCAGAAGGAAGAGAGAAAAGATTTTAGTAATTAAATTAATAAAATCCCTTGTTGACTCCAGTCCATCCTGAGTGATAAGAAATCCTTTCCAGATGGATTGTAATTTCCATTTAATCTTTTATTCCTCTGCTGGTCAGCAACCCACAGGGCATGAGAACTCATTTTCTGGCCATCACTGGCGTGGTGCTAGATGGTCAGATGTAACCATTACAGCCCTTTAAAAGACTTTAATCCATTTTGAGATCACATTCAAAATCAGAGTCCTTTAGTACCCCCATAGAGGTGAAACACTGAATCACACCCCAGCCCTTCAGTCATATCTGTGAAAACCTCTCTTCTCAAAAGTTACCCAAAGATGAGCAGGATCTGCTAACATAACTCCGATTCAAATGCTGGAGGCTTAGATTTGAGAATGTGCTGCATGTTTAGGTTCATCCTCTAGCCCTTTACCATTACAAATCATGCTTGTGATGTTGCTCAATATTGTCATGAGTGTGTGTCTGCATTGCTAAATCGCTGACTGCAGCTGCTTTCACATATACTTTAGGAAGCTGTATTAATAGCATGACTGAAGCTTGCACGAAGGGAGTGAAAAGTGCCATCCTTCTTAGAACAATAATAATAAACGACTGTTAACAAGGAAGAGCTGAAAATCCTATTTTAGTGCTACAGCTCTGTGTCTGCAGATCATTAATTAACGTCTTTGTGCATCACAAGATTCTGCCCTTTGATTGAGCCATTAACCAGGTTTGGAAAAGGATGCTAGCAGCGCTCTCACCTTTTTTCTCTCTCTCCGTTTCCTTGCCCCTCACAGGGCAGCCACAATGAAGATGCCCAAAGAGGGAGTGAAGGCTCCTCCTAAGCCCATCACAGATAAGGAAAGGTGGAAAAAGCAATGTAGACAGCACATTTTCTCAGCCATTTTAAAACAAAATATCCTTTTATCGTCACTTGATAATGCATCACTTGATGCACTTCCCTGCATCAACTTGAAAGAACAGGCTTCCTTTCCTGTTCAATGATAGTGAAGGGATTAAAACAGAATACCCTTGCTATAAACGACTGTCACACACAATGCAAATTCCTTAGCCTGAGGTAAACCCTAAGAAAACATTTATTAATATTAAGGGATGGGCGGGGGCAGGAGGGGGAGATGCTGAAAATCCCTGCCAAAAAAGATTCTCAAAGCCCCTCACTTGTTGAAAACAAAGTAATAACAACCTATACATTTACAGGAGGGAATACATTCTCAAACTTCAGCCCAAATTTCCAAAAGCTACGAAGGGATTCAGGAGTCCTGACAAGCTGCCAATCCCGGGCTCTCAGCTACCCTCAGAAGGGGACAGTTTAACAAAACAACAGCAAGGTGGTCTCAAAGGCTGACACAAATAGCAAGAAGAGAGGCATGAAGACTGTCTTAACCTTTCAATTTGCCCAAGCTGGCAATTGAACAGTGTAGTTTTTGCAGCTGGGTCTCTGTGGTGCAGAGAGCTCCAAAATGCAAAGGAACAGCCGGAACCATGAGCCCACATTATGTTGCGCTTCATTAGACCTAGGGTCTAGGTTTCCATCCAAAAAGAGAAAAACTGCTGTTCAGGTATGTCCAGAAAAAGAAACCATCTCTTTCCCCTTAGCATAACCATTTCAAAACAACTCCAGTTCCATTAGTTTACCTATGTTTAACCGTTGTGTTCACATAAAACCAAGTAACAGCAGCACTGAAAGCCACAATGAACTATTATGTCAAATGACTTCTGACTTCTCTCTTCGGTGGTCACTTAACTCTGCAGCAAGACAACTGAAATAATGTTTATTTTAAGGAGTAATGAAGAATAGCCTTAATAAAATAAATCAAGTTTATTTTCCCTGATTATTTTTCCTGTTTCCTTGAATGACTTACCTATGCTCATTGAAATACCGTTCTTGAGTGCCTAGGGGTAGACAGTTAATGATTTTAATAGGAACAAGTTCAACCACTACATTCAGATGTTGTTCACATCTGCATCAAATCACATTCCTAATAACAGAATTTAATTCCGTACATATTCACACAGAACAATACGTACAGGGATAGGCCAATACTGGTTTCAAACCCAAGGGTACTTATGCTATAGGCATATGTACTTAAATACAGATCTTTTCCAAAATACACTTATAAAACTACACACACAATATACATACGCACACATCTAATGTACAGGTATAACATATTCAATAAGATGCCGCCCAACAAATGAAAGAAAAGATTCTGAATATGACTGAAAATAGGGTAATAGTACAATCTAAGACTTGCTCTTTGCACGCGTTTCTTAGAAATGTTCTGTGGATGACTGAGGGCTGCTCATACATCTACAATGCTGAATGCAGGAATGTCTGGGCATCTGGTAGCCCAGATGAAGCTCCTGTATGTCCACAAATCTTAGCTATGCACACTGTACAGGCTCTGGTGAAATTACACAGCACATGCACAAAGGGTCCAGGAATTTGGGAAAAAGTTTAAGGTGTAGGCAAAGAAGCAACTCATGCATATTTAAACACACACTTCCCAAGAGCATCCAGCTGATTTTCTGTACAGGAAAGAATCATGCAGACAGTCATGGATACAAAACTGGAAGATTCCTGTACTGTATCACTGAAGTGCTGCTTCAAAGATGCTTTGGAAAGAAATATAGTAGCTGTAAGATTCAAGGCACTGACATGTGTCTTCATTTGCATTCAATCAAAAAAAAAAATACCTCTTTGGCTAAAAAGTGAACCAGTACACCATCCATTTGAAACACACACACACACATATATATATATATATATATATGTAAATAGTTTCAAAAAAGAAAAAGAAAAACCAGAGTTACTAAGTTAAATTAGACTCAAACACAACACTAGGACATTTCTGATGTAAAGCATCTGAAGAAACTCTATCACAACTAAAACCTACCATACATTTCTTAACTGTGGAAAGAGTCAGCTAAGAAAACTTCGACACACTCCCCATATTGAATGTTCTGTACAAAGTCGTTCTCATTTCCCTCTCTTCCTTTGGCTGTCAAAATGAAGAATTGTAAAGTTTTTACCCAAAGATTGGCAGAGTCTGTCAAAGATTTAGCAATGTAATTGATGGGGAATCTAGTGTGTTTAAACTGCACTGACTAAAATCAGCCTCTACAACATAATGTGCCAGAATCTTATGCCATTACAAAACATGTCCAACAAAAGCAGTCCAAGTTCCAGCAGCTTGTAATGGCAGCTTACTTGGATATGACCAAAAGCAGCTTTGTCCAAAAGAGAACAGAACATGGATTTACGCTGTTAACTAATAAAAATGGGTGCATTGCCAGTAATATGTAACCGACATGGAAATGGAAACTGTAAACAATGGATGCATACGGGACAGTGGCATCGCTGTGACAAAAGGAAGTTGACAATGTAATGTTCCTGAGGTGGAGAAAAACCAAGCAGCTAGAATTAATAACAGCGTAACTACCTACAAAGCTTTCCAGCTAGAACGGACATCAGATCATTAGTATTTTTTACTTAGACATCTTTGACAGCGAGCAGAAGCCTGGAAGCTGCGAGCATAACAACCAGCAGCAGAAAGATCAGGCTCAACCTGCAAGGTGAATTTCAATACATAGTTCTCCCCCAATGGGAGTTCAGTCAGGTACCACAAAACACATCAGAAATATTTAACAAAGCTTAACTCTCTGCAAAGGCATCTGCATGCTGCTTTCTTGCACCATATTGACAGTTTGAGTTACTCAAAGCGGGATTACCAACTCTATTGACAAGTCCACCTCGACATTCCTCAGTGTTCAGCAGCTCAAACTAACAAGATGCGGCAGTTTCCTAACAAACATGAATTAATGTCATCACCAGTCAATAGCAAAGTTTCAAAATAAAGGCTATATTCACAAACACAAGAGGCCAATGACAGGGGCAGTATATCAAATGTGGTATCAAGAAATAATTGTGATTTAACAGTCTAAAAATTTTTAGGTGAAATTTCCTGCAAGGCACATTTTCTGTGATATATGCAGGTTTAACATGAATGCTCAGCTTTTACATGCTAAGCTATGTGTTATATTTTTGCTTTATAGGTTTTCTTTAAGATGTCTTTAGGCAGACAAATGGTTTACGACTCCAAGCTCCCCAGAAGGCAGCCGAGAGTATCTATTGGTAGGCAAGCTTTCACAGATTAAAGAAAGGAAAGGTACTTCCCCAAGAAACAAAAATAGTAATGGTCAACTGATTTTTCTTTTATTATTCTTTTATTATTTTTTGGCTGGCATACTTGCAGTTGAAATCAAATTCCTCCCTCCCTCTACCAACGCATCATCTAGAACCAAAGCTGTGTAATGTCAATGCAAGTTTGGAGTATCAACGATATCATGATCTGTAACGGTGTACAGGACATAAAGCTAGGCAAAGCCTTTTATTGCATTTCTTGACAAACTGTTCAGATGCATAATCTCAAAATGGAAAAAAACCAAACACAAAATAAAACCCAAATCAAAAAGCATTTGTGTGCTTAAAAAGTTACTGGAGTTTAATAAACACAAAGGGAAACGAGCAGCAAAGAAATCTGAAGTATTGGTCTCAAATACATAAAAGCATACGCTTACTAAGATTAGTACTACAATGTGTAAGTAAATGTTATCAGTAAAAATCAGTAATATTTTTTTCCAATATCTGCCATACCTTAAAGGAGGGTTTTATAAGAAAAAAACCTCTGCATTGCAATCCACGCTTCATAGTTTTTGTATTTAAAAAGAAAAGAAAAGACAGCTTTATAGAAATGCACTTCCCTCTACTCCATTCTGTGTAACTTGTGTGGGTAGCAAACCATACAAATCAACTAAAAATACAGAATTCGTAAGTGGGAAAAAAAATGCATGCCCTAACTCTAACAGTAAGGTGGCGATGTTTTCCTTCTCACAGTTTTTTTACTGGACTATTTCTTCATTGTAATAACAATTCTTCATTTCTTCACAAATTTATATATCGTACCTAAGAAATACAGGGAAAGGGAGGAAGTGTTTGGGATTATAAAGAGTATAGACGGTGAATCATTATTTCAGTTTTTTAAGGAAATGGATGAAAAGGCAACAAGATTCACCCGAATCATGTACTCCTTAAGAAGAACCTATACTGATTGCTAACTGAGTAGTATTGCCAAACCCAGATGCTTGAACATCACGTGTTAATTCCCTTAAAAACAGGATGATTTAAGAAAAAAAACGATGTAAAAAGAAGGAACATTTTCCTGACATTTCTGAGCATGAATCTCTCAAATAAAAGTCTTTTTAAATAGCCAGTGTAAAAATATAGTTTCAAAAATCAAAATGGTAAAAAATAACATGCCTGCAGCAGCTAGAGATTAAGGTGAAAAAACGTCCAGTTTGCTAAAGAAAACAAGATCACTATCACACTGGAAACTTCAGAAAGCTGCTCCAGGGTTTCTCTCCTCTGCAAAACTGGGATACCGTTAAAGCTGGTAAAGACTGGCTGCCCTCACAGAAGCAAATGATGGCCCTAATCCTGCAGATAGCTTGCAAGTGCTTCCAGGACTAGGGCAGATGAATTGAAATAATTTCCTTTTTATGGCTTGCAATAGCAGGATCATCTGTATTCTGCACAGAAGACAATTCATTGCAGGCAGGCAAACAAATCAGATACTCTTGGGGTTTGCAAGCTGAGCTTATTATTTGTCATTAACAACTTCAGTAACTACGCTGCAAATGACCACCTGTTTAAACTACTCGGGTATCTGTGTTCCAGTCAGACTACTGGAAAATCTAGGCCTGTGGAGTTTTAGGGAAGTCAGTCCATAGCTCAATAATTGAGTTTGATCTTATTACGAAGAGAGGAAACCTTAGGAAAAAAACATAAAACACGTGCAGATTGAGGAGTAACCATGCACACAAACTGCTACCACACACGCAATTGGAGAGAACAGCCATACCATACATCCTGCTCTCTGGGAAAACTTAAGTGGTTTGATTCCTGATTTTCCTTCAACCTCCAATCCCTGGCTGCTCTCCTCCACGCCCAGAGTATCTGCCTTAATTCAGAGCCGCTCCTTGATGTGTTCTGGCTTTCTGGTCTAAATTTAAATGACACCATTTTGCTCCACATTTCCTTGTCGCAACACATTATGGATTTACCATTCCCACTACTGCTCCTGAAAAGACGCTGTCAGATTTCATGCAGAAGAAATCTGCACACAAGTTATTTAGACCACGTGACATCTCTACCCAGAGAGAATACTTCTGGAAAGGGAATCTAGGAAGGCTTCTAGGAAGTGATTCAAAAGGTTTTAAACACACACTTGTTAAATAACTATTTCTGAAACTTCAACAAAAGCCACTGGATATAGAAATTAACTTACTAACTTGCATTACAGACCATGTTTGCCATCTCATCAACGCACGCATTCCTCCAAAGTGGGAAGCAGGGGGATTACCTGCTCACTGATAGGCGCCGATGGAAAAAAATTCGGGGTTTTGTTTGGGTTTGGCAGGTGGCGGACTGTTTTGGGTCAGTGTAGCTTGTTGATTATATTTTGTATGTTATCTCAAAAATACTGCAGAGATTTCAAAGTCTTACTCTGCTAGTCCGCTTGACAGTGTTGACAGTCTGCAATATTTTGGTTGTTAAATGAACTACATTACATTTACTATGCAGCTCAGGGAAGGGAAATGGGAAACCAAACTAACTTACAAAAAGAGGGGCACGGGGAGGTTTTGGCAGAAACAGTAGCCTGATAGGCTGTTAATAGGAAATGCACCCTTAAACAAGTAGTTAAGAATTCCAAATAAGATGTGAAGAACTTCTTGCTGTATTAACAACTTTCATTTTCTTAAGACAATGCTGTGGTATCCCCAAATAAGTTCTTGGATATAGAACAGAAGCGTTAAGCCTTTGCTCTTGCCATTACTAGCCAGCTTACTTAGACAAAAGCTTAATGGCAAACTACTTTCCACTGCTGGAAAATACCCATACTTTACCGAAAGGGTTAGCGATTTTATAGCATGCATTAGTTGCCAACTCTCTGTCAATTTACTTTCCAACTAATTTAACACACCTTGACTCTGAAGTGGTGGTTTTTTTTTTATTTTCTCCCCTGCTGGTATCACAGTGTCAGAGATCAAAGGCTTGTCCCCATCTTCCAGCTTGTGCTACATTCAACTAAATTACCAGATTGGTTACAGAAAATTTGCAGCACTCATCCAAGCACGGTCACAAGCAACCCAACAAAGCCCTGAACTCATCAGTCAGGGGTACTGACAAGCTGGGGCTGGAAAGGCAAGCTAATAAACTATGAAAATGTGTCTCCTGCACCAAGCAGGCACTTACACATGTGTGGGCTGGAAAGAAAAACCCCAAATCCTATGGGGGTAGGAGGATGGGGGTGGGGTGAGAATAAAGGAGAAAGAAAGAAGATATACGGGGTTTCTTTTAGCTTGGTTTAATAAAGCTAGTAAAGACATTTGTAAAGCTTTGGCAGGTCTACATGGTTTTTAACCTGTTCTTGTCCACAGGCATGAGGAAGGACTTGCAAAACATTCAAAAGAAAATAATGAGCAAATGTCTAGTAAAGACCAGGTCAAGCATTTCTATCTCACCTCTCTACTCCTTTCAGCACAAGCTAATCCTCCTCCTTTGGCACTGAAACAGAGAAATACAAACAGAAATCCCTTCTGCCTTGGCTGCCTGCCTGAACTATGGTGACTGTAAACTTCCATTGAAAATGCTGTTGTAGTGAAAATTAATTCGGTGAGGACAATTCATTGCTACAGTAAGTGACTCCTTCATAACAAAACATACCTGACAGTTCAGCTTTATGACCTACATCAGAGGAAAAGACGTATGTATATACAACACATGGCAAGTATGCACTGGAAATGGGGAATAGTTGGCTTCTGACTTGAAGTTTGCAAGAATACATCAAAGTTACAGACCTGTGATGAGGATTTTCCCATTCAAAAGCAAAGTTTTCTACTTCCCTTTTCCAAAGGTATACAAAAGAGAGCATCTTTTAAATCAAGCACTGTAAACCACTGATAAGTCTCCCTTAACGCTGTTAACAGTGTATAAGGGTTTGCTACTACAGGATAAATATCCTTAACTATTTAATTTACTGCTCTCAAGTCTTGCACCAGCCTATATTCACCCGAGGGTTTTCTGACTGGTAAAATAGAAGTATTATACTCAGATTCACATTCTTCCAAAATTTTATACTCCAAAAATTTACCAATCAATTTCTTCAATTCCTGTCTCACTTCTGATTTGATTGGATATTGTTTAATTCTCACTGTTCCTGCGCCTTCCTTCAAATCTATTTTAACAGGTTCTGCTAGTTTTGATTTACCAGGAATATCCATTTCCCATACAGTAGGGATCACTGCCAAATCCACCTCCGGTGGAGTTTCTTGTTCCTTTACTTTTTCTTGTATCATCAGGATTTCTCCCGTTTTTGACTCAGGTATTTTCAAGAAAAGTTCTCCTTCGTCAAAAACAATTTGTGCATTTCATTTGGATAACAGATCTCTTCCTAAGAAGGGTATCGGACACTCTGGTACATACAAAAATTCATGTGTAATTATCTTATTTCCAAATTTCAAATCCGGGGGTTGCAGGAATGGCCTGGTTTTGTTCCAATTTTTCCTTTACAGGTATTTAATAAAAAAAATGTCGCTCCTGTATCCACTCCCAATCTCACAGGTTGAACAACATTTTTTTTCCACTTTCTTATTATCAGAAGTTATAGCCATTACCAGATTATCTCTAATAGTTAGCTTACATTCATCCTGCCAATCCTTTCTTTGTCTTAAGTTAAAAGAACAAATCCACATTTGGCATTTTATTCCATTTCCCTTCTCTTTTACAATACAGCATTAACTGCAGAACAGTGTTATAATTCAGCGTCCCATTCATGGGCCACTTTTCCTCATCATCCAATATATACAAAGGCCACCAATTATTACAATACTCAATCATCTGGCTCTTTTGCAGATCATCATGTAAATTTCCCCAATGTGCCAATAAACATCCCAACAAAGAATTTTTCAGGATTTTGTCATTTACAGCAAGATTACCCATGCTTTTACTTTTAAACAACCGAGTTAACTTAGATGCCCTGGTATAATCACTCACAGTACAATACACAATTATTCAGCTCTGTCACTCTGATCCGCGGATCCACTCTCCACACTCGCTTTTGTGCTCAATTGCACGTCTCACCCTTACAGCCACACTCCCACTTTCCCACAGTTACTTTAAACAAAGACATAAAACACAAGATTATACACTTCTTAATTTTCTTCTCAATACACAAACACAAGAAAAAATTCCGTATCAAAAAAAAAAAAAACCAAAACCCTTCTAACTTCTTGTTAGAGGCACTACCTTGGAGAACACTACAGCATATTCTTGTTCTCTTGTTTCCACTTTTGTCCAACCCTGCAATAGCTTTCGCTTTTGTCTTACGGGCAGACGCCTAGGCTTCCAGTTCCACAAGGATCCTTTTAGTCCAACCCTGCAATAGCTTTCACTTATGCCTTACGGGCAGACTCCCAGTCCTACCCTGCGCAGCTTTCACTGCGTCTGACAGGCAGACTTACTCAGTGGGACTCCAACCCACTGGTGGGACTCCATCCCACTCCTTACCATACACTTACTATAGTGGGACTCCTACCCACTTCCTCTAGTGCACTTACTTACTTACTTTAGTGGGACTCCAACCCACTTACTACAATTAGAAAAAGAAGTGTCTTACCAAAAATCCAGGGAACGTCGCGAAGAGCCTTATGAATCGGGGATCGATGGGTATCCCCGAGAAATCCTCGGTGCTGGCTGGAACCGATCAGGTCCCCGACTCCTCCGGTCTCCTTCAGCGAGGTCCCATCTGGGTCGCCAAAACTGTTACCGAAATCTCGGAATGAAGAACTTATCGACACCAATGTGATGTAGATAAGCAGACACATCTTTATTGACGGCCGGGTGCGTGAGCGAGTCCTCTCACGATCAACGCACACCAAGACTCAAAATTAGACACCATATATAGAACTTATTCATACATATTCATTAAGTATTCATGCATAACCATGATATTCCCCATCAATCATTAACATATTCTCCTCCTATATCCGATTCTGCGCAGTAGAGCTTAGAAAGGTCCAGAAATGGGTCTGGGGTACGATTTGGGTAGGTGGTATGTATATGAGTCGGTGGTCGCGATCTCCCCCTGCCGGAATTACCTTTTAGTAAAGTTCACGGTTTCTTGGCAGGTAACTACAAGCTGTTCCAGTCGACTCTCCCCAGTTTCCATTCATCTCATATTCTGACATTTCAATACACTTCTACATACAGAAGACTGGTCAAATACAAAGGAACCTTTCAAACCCTAAAGTTATTAGCTAAGTTTTAACAATGGTTCTAGCCCATTCTTCTAGCCGTGGTACGGGATGCACAGAGGATCTCATAGCAGCTTTTACTGTGCAACTCTAAGTTTCATTAAAATATATTTCTTATCCTTCTATATTTCTAGTCTATAAAATAATTTTATAAAATCAAATAATCAATCGAATAAAGGAAATCAATCTTAACTTATTAGCAAATCTATAACATTGGTACCCCCCTTTTCTTGGGAGTTTGGAAAATCAGCTTGCCACTGTTGTCCTGGATAATTTCCTCTACTAATGTTCCCTAGTTTTATTTTATTTGCTGTATTGGGATTATTGCGTAAACACATTTCACATTGCTGAGTCACCTGTTTTATTACAGTATACAAGTTTTGCCCTATCAATTTCTGATTTAGACTTTTATATAAAGTATCAGCTCCCCAATGAGTCTCATTATGTTCTGTTAGGGCTGTGGTCCATATTAAATTGGATGGTACCACTATACGACCATCCCTTAAATAAGTCCACTTACTTACTTTTATTTTATCATTCATGTCCTGAATTACCTTTAAGTTTTCTTTAGAATAGTTTGGCTCCTGATCTGTACTTACAGTTTGGATTTTATCGTCTGGTATTAAGGATAATTCCTCCTTTCCTACCTCCTCTGTTACTCATCTGGCCTCATGGTCGGCCAGGCGGTTTCCAATTTCCAGATCAGTCCCTCAATGGGCCATCTTATGTTCTTTCTTCCTGGATGACCCTCTTATAACAGAGGGGGCCATTCCTCACATCAAGGTCTGGCATGGCATATGTTCCCACTGCTCAGCACCTACTGGGCTGCAGCCAACAGCAGAGCTCAAGATTCTTCTCGGTGGCAAACACAGAGGCCAACCCAGTCTTGCCCTTGACTATGGTAGGAGGCACCTGACCAACCTTATTCCTTGTACTTCGTTGTCAATGCGGAGTTTCATCTGCACATCCCATAACAAGTCACCGTCATGGTAAGACACACAGATTTACATTAGTGGAACTACTAGAGAGTGTATTTTATTTCAGTTTTTCTGCCAATATCCCCCACAGCCTTGCTGACCAAGGGATATTGTTTTAGCTGAACTGGGCAAGCCTCCCCCTTATCATTTTTACTGTAACAGGTAAAGCATTTTTCACCTTTCCTGGAATTTATTTTAAGATACACCTGGTTAAAAATTTCTTTTACTTCAGGGAGGTCCTCTTTTCCTTTTTTCTGTTGAATTAAAGATAAGCTCAATATTTCAATTACTTGATCATTTTTAACTTTTAGTTTCATTTCTCCTTGTTTAAACGTCTAGATGTTCTAATAAATCTCATCCCAACAAAGATTTTGGTGAATTTGGCATTCTTATTTGTTTTCTTAGTTTGTACTTTAAAGGTTTCAGGATGTTTTCCTGTGGCCAGCAGCTCCCACAACTGTAACAAATTATTTAATTTTTTTTACTGCAGTTTAACAAATAAGTTAGTTTTGTATTCACTAAAATTCCACCTCATTTTTCCTAGTCCCTAGTTCACCAGAACCCCTTGATGGTTCTTTAGCTTAGGGCCATCTCGCTTCCAGTGTCCACTTTCCCCACAACATGCACAGTGATCCGATCCCATAGGAGAGGGATTCACTCTTTCACTTCTGCCCGACATTCCTCCCGTCCCTGCCTCATCTCCTCTACCGGTTTAGCACGACCCAGCTCTTCTTCTCTTACCTTCTGTACACCTTCCCTGTTCCTTCTATCAGCTTTTCTATATCACGCTTACCTAGTAACTCGAACCTTTCTCTAGTCCTATTAGATCATCCTGACAAATCTTCCATAACCAACTTTCAAACATCTAAATTTCCCATCAAAGGTTCACCTTTACTCTCCTCAGACCCATTGCCTGCCCTAAAGGGGCCGTTACCGGTCCTGTTGTACTGCAAATGCTGCAGCAATTGGGCTGACATTGTCAGGTCCTTCTGCTCAATTGTCAGCAACAGCAACCCCCTCCTCCTCACCATCGGAAGGATTCGGGGCAGGAGATGCTCTTCCTGCTCTGCAGGTTACACAAGCCTGCCTCTGCAACAGCACTTCTGTTTTAACTCTTTCTTACCCTGAATGCAAATCTGCTCCTTGTTGCTTTAAGTCTGCGTTCTTACATATCATGCCTTTGCAGGCAAACAGAAAACATCCTGCCGTGCATCCCAGCATGACTCAGTCGCACCTTCGAGGGGGTACGGGGGTTTGTACAAACTCACCCCAATACTTTAACACTTTCACAAGGTCTTTGATTCTCCACCCCCCCCCCCCCCCCCCCCCCGCCTCAGGTTTTACATACATTGGTACAAGTTTTTATCTTACAACGTGTTTCATTCTGGTTGCTCCACAGAAGGAACTACAACCTGAGCTTTTTAACACAAAAATTTCAACAAGAACATCCTTCTAGTTTAGGTCTCAGTTTGGTTTTTTTTCCTATCCTTTTCTAGAGCCATAATCAAAGATCAGGTGATGTTAATCCCGCACTCTTTCTGCCACACAAACATATCTGCACACATTATTTCATCCCACTTTTGTTCTCTACGAAGAAACAACATAAGCTGTAAAATCGTGTTGTAATACAAGACCTCCTTCAGGTGGCCATCTTTCACCATCACCTAATGTATACAAAGGCCACCAATTCTGACAATATTTTAAAAATGTCTTTTTTGTTCAAATTTCCTCCGGGAATTCCGCCAAATTCTTTCCAATGCTTCAAAATACATCCCAGGGGTATTTTGGTATTTATTTCTTGGCTCGGTTTGCCCCCCATCTTCCTAATAAGTCTGATATATTTGCCTACAATGTATTAGTTATTTAGCCTTATTTCTTGGTCTCTTTTTTTTTTTTTTTTTTGAAAGGAGATAATATATTTTAGCAGCACCTACAACACTAAGGGCAGAGGTTAACCCGTGTTTTTTCCAAATGATGTTAGCTCTAATGTTTTGTCCACAGTCTCCCTCTCTAATTTCTAATTATGCATTCCAACACTTCATAAATTGATTTTTCAATCGCTCCGTCCCTCTCTGGCCGGCCCCTCGCGGGGAACACGGACACGCAGATCGGGACTCCCGACTCACTGCGCAGTGACACTCACACACTTCACACTCTCCGGGCAGCCCTCAGTCACACAAGTAGTATGTTATACGGTACCGTGCACTTATGTACAACTTTTAGGAACACTGACAGTTCACAAAGTATGCATTTCAATGAACAATTGCCAAAAAACCAAACAACAGATTCTAATTTTTCCTGGTCTTAAGCAGAGTGTTAAGTTTTCCGCTATTTGCCTAGAATTACCAGAATATTATTATTTTTCAACATACATTTCATTGAACATGTAACAAGACAACACATAGAACCAACGACACAGAGCGCTATTTCAGTTGTTACATTCTAGGAATTCCCCAATTCTTAAGACAACCTAAAGGAAGTTTTTAGCTTCCCAGATCTTTATCAAGTATTTAAGATTTTGTTACTCTCATGTTTTCCTTTTTTTTTTTTTTTTTTCCCGACCTTTTGCTATGAGGTTCCTCTTAACTTGTTACTGTGAGATTCCGCCTTATTTCGCGCCCCCCCCCCCGCTTTCCGTCACGAGGCCTCCGGGCTTTTAGGATCTGGCAGTAACCTCGGGTTTGCTCGATCTGCCCTCAAGATCGCTAGCGGCCACCCCTTGGTCAGCAAACCCCCTCCCAAGGTACCTTTCCTCCTGGGGACTACGCTGAACAGCTGAGAAGAGGAGGCTCCTCCGAGGAAATCTGCCGGGGCGCGCCTAGGAGCGTCCGCTCCGCAGCTGGTCCCTCAGCCGAGCAGAAATCCTCCTGCCTGGCTCGCCAAAAGGACGTGCGGAATTAGACTCTATCACTCGAAAGTTATAAAGCAGGTATGTTTCTTGCGCGCAGATGCACGGGGATCGCTCCTCCACAAGCGTGCGTGCCCGAAGTGACGAACCATCTCACATTTATACAATAAAACAAATGAATATTCAATTAACGCCTATGCATACTCGTTACCTAAAATTGCTTACTCTCGCTTCGTATGTTAATTAGCTTACCAGTCCTTTGCCTGGAATGTGGTGGTCTTGCAGGTTTGTAGGTGATTCGTGTCCTTGTGACCATCCGATCTTCTCCAGCAAGGAGACTTAGCACTCCCTCCCTCTAGACAGCATTTGAATGTCTCTCATCCTTTTCTCATTCTTTTTTAAATAGCCCCTTTGTTAGAGGAAGAAGGGCAGGCGTCTCCTCAAAGCTGTGTGCCTATGTGACCAGACACCGCACCCATGACCGGTCACCATACCCACATTCCTTGAGCAGACATATACAATCACAATCGATGTCCATTGTCCCCATTTCACGCTATTTCTCCATATCATGTCAAACCCAAATGGACTGCACCAAAAAAATCCCAGCTGGCAAACCACCAAATACAATTTTTTACCATTTTCCAATGGTTTTCGTGCCGCATACCTTCAAGCTATTCGACTGCACTACCTATCAGACAGAATGGCTAGATAGATGGGAGGTGATTAGCGTCAGAGAAACTCCTGCATAGGGGCTGAGCTACCCAGGGCATTAACAAGTGAGGATTTAAAGAAAAAAAAAGAAAGAAAATGAAAAAGAGCTGCACAAAAATAGAGTGAATCACATAGGGTGATCGATACTTCATTACAAAGGGTTTATCCTGCTTTTCTGGCAGGGCTGCAGTGACAAGTACCAATGATGAGAAACAACTTGAGAGACAAATTTCAGCTGTTACTGGGGTTACAAAGACAACAGCTTCCACAGGGTGAAAGCTGTCAGGTTACAGCAACCAAGCAAGAGATAAATGAAGGTATTTAAAGTAGATAGTGAGGTAATCTTTGCCCCCTCCCCCCCTTCATTGTTCTTTCTTACTATTCCCCCCTCATTCTACTAGCGTAACTAACCATCCTACCCCTTATCTTTGTGAGCTAGTTGCCACACAGCAGGCAGACCTACCAGTTGTACTGAAATTGAAATGGTGACCAGACAGATGTTTTCAGTTAAGTTTATATGACTTCTTGTTTCAGTCCTCTTTCCAATAAACTGCAATTGCGTGAATCTTGCTTGTGTAAATCTGAGGTATCCAGCACCAGGTCATACATAATGACTGTCATGTTTTCTGGGCTAAATTCTCCAACGCGCTCAGCTCCTGTTTAGAGTTGTTAGGTGAACCAGGTCATATTTAAAGGGTTTGGCAGACAGCAAAATAATCAGTCTCACAGCTATTTCCCAACAAATGTACTTTCCAAAATGACATGCCTTCTCCCTTCTCATTGTAAAAACAGAGCCGAAAACCATGCTACCATTCCTCATCTAGAGCAGGGGTTGTACAAACAGCAAATGCCAAATCCCTCAAAACACTGGAGAGTCACACGTATCATCACTAGAAGGACACTGCAAAAAAAAGTTTTCAGTTGGATTATTCACCTATTCAGCCCCATTTAAAAAACACCAAACAAGCCTGTCTTCCCGACACTTATTGAGCACACAACTTAAAATTAAGTATGGGTCCATTGCACAGCTAACTGCACTTTAATTACTGCTGTGTCTTCCTAAATCTGCTTGTCCTGATACTGGGTCTACAGAAACGGGACAAGTACTAGTTGTATTAAACAACAGCAAAGAGTTAGAATTAATCTTACAAGCACGAACAAAATATACTTGGTACTAATGGTGCGAGCAGCCTGCCCACACACAGCCTGTCAACCCAGGCTACAAAATCCACCTGAAATTCAAGTCTTTGTAAAGCAGGAGATTATCTGAACTGGGGTTGATGCGGTCTGACCAGTTTTAATTGTCTTCTTTTCTTTTTTTTTCCTTCTACCAACTCCCTTGATATTCCTTATTCTTTTAAATCCACGCACGCAATCCTTCTACAGCTTCCAAGTCAGGCATTTCCAAGACTCCTCCCCAAGCCGTTTACAATGTGCCAGAGCTGACTCGGTGCATTTCAGTACTGAACGCTGATACAATGAGAAAGGTTATTTTACCCACGGCTCCTTGACCATGTGAGGGAGCTTTCTTTTACTGGGAATGGTCTGCTGTCACCTTGGCTGCAATCCTCTGTTAATGTGACTTGGAAGACGGTGCTAAGCTAAAGCCCCCACTTCTTTCGCTTTTCTTCAGAGAATCAAGCTCCGCATCTTGATAAAATGACACAGAGTATCTTCCTCAAGAACAGAACCGATTTTCCAGCCTTTGATTGCTGAAAGCACGCTTGATAAATTGAATGGGTTAGCATAAAAAAAAAAAAAAAAAAAAAAAAGGTGTGTGACAGAGAACAAGACGTGTTAACAATGAAGCTCTTATGTGAGGAGGATTCAGGTCATCAATTTTCCTTCAGTATGAATCAAGTACTGTTAACATGGAAGCGGCTCCACGATAAGGCACACAGACGTGCTTCAGAAATTTAATGCTTTGCCCCTCATCGCAGAATTTACAGCATTTAATCGACCAAATGGAAAGGCAGAGGCTCTTGTCAACTGGAAAGCGGGAGGCATGACAGGAGAGTAGGCTGGGATAACGAACGCACAATGAAGTCATAGGGATGCTTGCAAAGTCACTCCAGCGTCTGGATGATACTGAGGTTCTCTGAGATAATTAAATTACATCTCCACATGGCCACAATCTAATTTGGGATGTGATGGAAGTCAGGGATTGCCTCCGTTTTCTTCCATGGCCCAGAGGACAGGGAGAATCACTGAGACAGATGTCCCATGATCCATGTCAAGGTTTGCATCCATGTCAGTGCACTCTTCTGCCTTTACCCACATTTCCCTCCTTTTCTTCCCCAGATCCTCTCTCCAGGCTCCTTCCCAGAATACTTCCCTAGAAATCTCTCTCAGCTATCACACAGATGTCCATCCCTGCCACCACACATTTAATACTAACCAAATTTGTCTGCCTCCGGGTTGTGCCTGTTGCATGCTTGTTGCATGCTTTGCTGTCTCATCATTCTCCAAATTAATGTTGCTAGTACACAGCATGTAGTAGGTAACAGCAGCAACACCGCCACCACCACCACACCCGCTAAAAAAAAAAACAAACAACAAACCAAAACCACAAACAAAAAACAACAACCAAAAAAACCCCCAAACCAACAAAACCAAACCATCCAGCACTCAACAAGACGATCCAGTCCTTCACCAGGCTTTCATACACATCTCTTCTTCCTCAAAGGTGGTTACAATATCTTGGAGGCTTTTTCCAGTCTAAATTTCTCTAAGAGACAAAAGTACTTCTCAAGCGAAAGCTATCTGATACGGATGCAAACTTTTACGCGCAGAAAGATCTTCATTAAACAATGTAAAGGACACAACATTTAATTAAAATATAGACTCTGCTAACAGAGACAGTCCCATTCTTCCCCGTTACCTTTTTAATGTTGGTGGAAAGGATACCAAGTAAGCTTTACAGATTATCCCATATTTTTTTTTAGCATGTATTGATGTAACCATGTATTTTAATACACAAGAATGTCAAAGACACAGAGTATTCTAATATTTCTTGGAAACAGAAATCACTTACTGTTCACAAGGAACTTGTCCTATAAAAATTCAGGGTAAAATTAATATATAGCACCCACATTCAGATCAAGCAACCTGTAAGCAGAAAATTGAACAGAAATGAAAGGTTATTGGCAGTAATAGTTGCAAATGGCTATCCAGGGGACTTCTCCCTGCTCACAACACTCATCTAAACATTGATTCAGCACACAAAAAACATCTTTGGTAACCTGAATGGGACCTGCTAGTACCTGTTTTTATTATGTTAGTTGAATCACACCATCTTTCAGCTTCTGGAGAGCCAAGAAACAAATATATTCAAGTATCTACGGTGTCAGTTTCCCCGGCACATTCTTCCCAGAATTTCTCTTTTGACAAGCATTTCATTCTTTCTATTGATCCAAAACACACACTAAAATGACTTAACAGAAAACGAATTACTCTATCCTTACTGTACTCAATACTTGCCATTCTCCAAGGCAAAAAACCCGGTGCCTTTCAATTACAGAAAAAAGGGACAAACTGCAACTTCACCCAGAAGTTCACTCAGATTCCTGCGACACCCAGCTTTCCTTACAAGTTTGGTCTCAATAACGCTCCTTCTGTGAAGCTGCTAAAACTTTTCTGCTGCCTTGATGCAGCCAAAGGGCCCAGCTAAGGATGTGGGAGAGGTTCTGCTTACACTCTGCAGCTTGTGAGCAGCTGCTGCCAACACCACTGATGGCCCTCCTTGTGATCAACTAGTACAAAATCATCATCTCTGACATGGGAAGGATCCATGTTTCTCCCGAAAGCATGCATTTACTTGTGGAGAAAAGGCACTGGTGGACAAAGTCTCAGCCAACAGTCTCTCTGTTTCATGACCAGAAATAGTCCTCCCTTAGGAAGGGATCTCAAGGTGGCATTTCTTACTTGACAGCAAGCTGAAAGAACAGTTTTCATCAAAGAACAACATACTCAGGTAAACAATAATTAAAGAATAATCCTCACACTTTATTCACATGCTAATTGGTCCTCTTTATCTAGGTAGATCTAGACACACAATCAGGTAATCACATTTTTCATCACAGAAAAGACTTTTCGAATGGCATCACTTCTGGATTCAGAAAACGGAATCTACTGCACACTTCAAATGAGGGGAAAGACTTTTCTTCAGATTGCTTCTGAGGAAGCACATAAAAGACAAAATTGTAGGAACACGAGAAATGCCAGAGGCTTTGACCATCCAACTCTGCTCTCACTGCCCTGGTGAAATTCTCATTGTCTGTCAGCAATATAGGCAACAGAGGTACACAATGATGAAATACCATTATTGCAACTTAATTCCTGACTTGAATACATATATGCTTTCCGTTTTTGGACAACAGAGAATGGGAATTACCCCAGCGATCCACACATTGAGTGTTTCAGGTGGAATTGGGATGAGGAGTGGAGGGCATGGGAAGCTGCCTTCTTTCCTCTGTTGAACTTGCCAACAGTGTCTGCACTGGAGAAGGAATCAGAGATTTTTACCCTGCCATTGCCCCTCAGCATTTCTGCCTGTGCGCCTACCAAACTGAAAACTAGTTCTGTTTTACTGTGTAAAAGCAACTTCGGAGGCACCTTTGGGACTATACATAAAAAATACAAAAGAAAGAGGCTCAGTTTTGAGTTCTCTGCAAGGATCACAAAATACCTGAGAGCAAACCACACATTTTATGATTTTCAGGACCAAAGCGACAAATTCCTGACCATATTACTGCAGGTATCATTGAGGCAATTAAGCAATAACACAGAGATACAGGCTATCAGACAATCCTGTTGTCAGCAGCAACCAAAGGCATCTGCAACAAAAAGGATCAGCAGAAGCAGAAGCACCAGGGACATCAATTCATTCCAAACATCTTACAGGAAAGTAAATGCCACGGACAGGCAGGAAGACAGATCTCTCTACACTGAAGCGATATATAAGCCTTAAAAACCCCAGAAGGTATTCACACTGAGAAAAAGCAAAAGCACAGTGCTGGCAAGGCAGCTGGTTAGGAGAACAGAAACCTCTGCCACTTGCCCCAGGGGTGCCCAAGAGCTCTAAGACACTATTAGGATGCCAGAAAAAGAGAATAGAGAACAACATGTGTAATATTATATCTGGGGAAACCTACTAAATCAGTGACAGCAAGGATCAGAAAGGAGAGGTGGCAAGAACTTGCCCTAAAGGCAAATTTTCACAATTGCCTGCTTCAGGACTACTCAAGTCCTAAGCACTACTCCAGTTTAATCTCCATAAAATCAGTTCGCAGTGCTGAATACTGCTAATTTTGAAAACAATTTCTTTATAAAGATTAGTGATAACATGTATTCGCATATAGCGTTAAGTGGAAAAGTCAGGAGCAAATAGTAGATGAATTCTGATGTGACTCGGTCTAACAAACCCAGGATAAATCATTCCTCCCCTCACTGTTTAAATCCTTGGTCCACAGTGTTAATGACACATCAACAAAGCACTCTGCAATCACAACCAGAGGATCAATTCTACCCCAGCCACCCATCTGAAGGTTTTTTGGAAACAGCCCTTTCTCCCCCACCATTATATTGCAACTTAAGTATTTCTTTGTAGATGTTTTGACTTCATAGCTAAAGCTCTTGCAGCTTAGAGTAGAAAGCCTTTCCTTACCTAAAGCGCTGGCATCCTTAAAGATATGAGTAATAAAACACAGTTTGAGATACAGCCATTCAGGATAAATTCTCTTTTAGAAAAGACGAAAAACCCATTCTGTCCCCAGAGCCAAGCTGAAGCAGTCAGGAGTATTCATGTCTTTCTGCTATTAACTCAATTAAGTAGGCAATAAGGATTGCTGGGTAAAATGCAGCGCGTATTTGCATGCATGTAAAATGCAGACTCAAGGAGTCTTAAAATGCCCTTACAAATACAGAAAAAATAGACCAATAAAATATTTTGTAGTGACTATTTATGTATGTGTAACAACTCATTATTTCAATTCTCCGCATCAGGGATTTCTTGTTTCTTTCCTCTACCCCTTAAATAAGTCTAAATAAATTATACATTTAAAAACAGTCTATGCATCTGTAACAACAGAAACAAATTTCATTTAGCACCCAGCTGTCAAAGCCAGCCCTTCTGTCACTCTTTATTCAAGTTTGTTTTACAGAATGCATGCCATCTTAATTATTTCCTTCTCTTCTGGGTAGGATAGCACTTAAGGACGAGCCACTTCCAGCATAAGTCATTTCCTTTGGAGATGGTAAGACTGCGTGACATGATCCGTCACAAAAATATACAGTGATCTTTTAAGGTCTCCAGGTGGGAAATTATGTATATGCAGAGCTTATCATGATGGGATGTCACTTGATCCACATACTACAGCAATAAAAATAACAGTATATATGCATAATACTGTATTTTAATGCAGACATACTGTACTGTTAATAGCCTCTGATTTTACTTCTTTAACTCCTTTACAAACAGATGCTGACAGAGTTTATGGAAAGCAGAGGAAGAGAGCATTGCTCAAATCAAATTGAGATTTTGGGGGTGGGCTCTCCCACTCCAAAGTCTCCAAAATTCAAAATCCTTAACCCTCAGCCAAGGTCCTTGCCATCCTTCACCACTCCATGCCATTAGTTAATTAGCAGGAATTACAAACAGACCTTTAATCACATGTATACTAAAATATCTCTAAAAGCAATACAGGCATTACTGTAGAAGTATCCTATCCCACCTGCACAGGATAAATTAATAAATTGTCTTAAGCGGTCTAATCTATTAACACCTGGAGAGGCCTTAATTTTGGCCACTAAATTTCAAGAAGCTACGTTCATCAGTTCAATACAGTTAACAGCCATAAATCAACTTCCTTGCTGTACATGACTAATGAATTTACTACTTGATGAAAAAAGCCAATTCCTCAGATTAAGGTTTGCCTCAAAAATGTTCTTTATTCTCCTTATTGCGAAGCACGTTTCTCTTCCACCTCCCTCCTTCCTGTGGCCTCCTGAAATCCACAGCAAGAGACCTTCAAAAGCAATAGGCTGGATCTTGCAAACATCACAAAGATGACCACTATGACTCAGGAAATGTCTTCAGTTGAACCAAGCCACTAATGCACAACAGCGCTTTGAATTACCTCAGACCCTCCAGCATCAGGCTTTTCATGCTCCAAAACACCGTTAGAACCATCATTGACCATGGCCAATGCTTCCCAGGCTATAAACTCATCTGGTTTTGCTCCCTGTGCATACAGCCCTGTACTTTCCACCCTACTGTGCTGCTCAGGATGCTTTGCACACCATCTCAAGCTATTCAGAGCCTCAGGGAAGCATGACCACTTACGCTGAGCTGAGCTGAAATGGCAGGAAGAGTCTCCATGCCCAGCTCAGACCACAGCCCAAGGCCAGGAATACAAACACAGATTTATCTGCAGAGCCGCACACACAGCACACAAAGTCAGGGCTCCCACCTCATTAGGTACTAGAAAGATTGAAGGGATTGAACACAGCCACAGAACAAGTGCCTTGCAAAATATTCACGTAATTCCATACCAGCTGACTGTGCAACTTCAGAAAAATTCCCCTCTTCTCCAGTCATGCAATGTACCTCACTAAGACACAGATTGCCTGTCCAGTGCAAAACCTGAATCTGAAGATAGCCTGCTGCTGGTCATATGAAGTCACTAAAAGCAGAAACTTCCCTCCCTGGTGATGCTGTCCCCATGGAAGGCATTTGCTGGTGCAGCCATGCAATGGATGTATTGAATGCAACAGATCCTCAGAACTTGCAGATCAGGTGCTCCAACTGCATCAGCAAAGTGCAGCTTACCTCAAGCAGTTCAGGACCTAGACTTCCATGCCGCGTAATGAAAGTCCCTGCAACCACATAAAACCCCCAAGCATAAGGATTACCTATAAATAAGCAACAACAGTGTGGGTTTCACAGTTACAGAGAAAATGCAGTGATCACCCGGGAGCAAAAGGACGCTGAAAAGCTCCTAGGAAGAAAAAAATCCAACAGATATAAAGTCAGGAAAAAATAGAAAGTGTTAAAAGCAAGAGTTACAGCTTTCTCCACTGCCTAATAATGAGATGATAATAATACGATAATAAAGTTAAAAGCTTGGATAAGATGGAAAAATTTATACAGTTGGAAGTCAAAGTCTAAATTCTTGGGTGTATGTATTATGGAGCCAGCTCCCTTGGACCCTATTTGCCTCCCATGGTCTTACGCACCAAGTGGGCTATAAGGTCACAGTGTGAGTTCATTGATTAGGAGTCATACAAGTTTGGAGGTGCCAAGCTGAACGTCACAACACCTGTATGGGATATGAAGACACAGCAATTTTTCAGCCTTATGTGTGGTGGAACAGTGCAGGCTTAACAGACATCCAGGACAGTGCAACTTTCTTACTTGCTTTGTGGTTTCAAAGAAAAACAAATGACCAACAAATATATGCATCATAAACCAATGTGGACTTGCCAGTATGCTACACCACCTTTGGGGTCTTCTGGACGTTGATAGTGGTTTTAATTATCTTCAGAGATAGTGAGCTGTTTCTGCTTTCCTTCTTATTTTAAATCTGTTCTACTCTTTGTGTACACGAAAGGGAAGAATTGTGAAGTTTCCCATTTTAAAAAGGCTGTCATTTGCTATTTTTCTGTGCACGTTTCTGTACTTTCTCATCTGTATATCCCTTTCTACATATATGCAAGTCAACCTAGATATATACAAACATGCCAAATGTTTCACATTAAAGAAATGCATATATTTAAAATATACTGTATACTGTCTATTTTGGCAATAGCCATCTGGAAGAGGAAAAAACCATAGAAGAAATACTTAATGTAATCAAACTAGATTTTGTACACTTCTGCCAACCTACACAAAGAAAATTTACCAGCTGCTTTTCGTTCTGCAAGCAAATTACCCATTACTGCAATAGCTTTTTCAGAGACACCCAGGCTACATCAAGTGGCAACCAACATCAGCAGAAGACCATCTTGCTTTTCAGTGCATTGTCAACTGCTGTGGAAGATAGGACAGACACACTTTTATCACCGCTACAAAGGACATACCCCGTGAAAATCGCAGTCTCTCAATATCTTTTATTTTCCTGTGTGGTCAACACATTTTTTGTACCATTTATTTCTAGTTAAGTCCTCCCCTGGACCAGGTCTGGGCAACCAACAGCTGACAATGGCTCCTGTCGCAGCACAGGGATTTCAGAATCACCTACTGTTTACCCCAGGGCTTCATATCCACGACTAAGCACTCCAGCCCGTTCCTGCTGCCCATGCTAAGCATGTCTTTAAATTAGCTTCTCTTCCAGACGAGTAACACTGGACTGTGACCAAAGCCCTACCTGTCCTATAGATTTTCTCCTTCCTACAACACCTTTAATAAAATCTGTGTTATCAGAAAGTGATGGGCTCTTGATTTCACATTCCTCTTTCACAGCTGCCTTATTCCTGCTGAAACAGTGGAATGAAATTATGCATGGAAACTCCGCTGAAAATTTTCTTCATGGAAGAAGAAAAAATGCCCAACATGCTCAGAATCCAAATCGGAACCAGAAGGGCCCTGATTCCATATACATGTTATCAATATGGTACGCATTTGAAAATTGCACAGTACTTATCAAACGTGAGGGTCTTCCCCTGGGAGGAAGAGGATTAAGATGCAACCTTGGGTCAAAAGAGGTTACACAATCAGGCTTTGCCATACCAACACCGAGGATACTAAATTCATGGTGGAGATGCTCACCTGCAGAAATGCAAGGGAACACTGGAAGAAACTAAAATGATTAAAAAACATAAATTAATTACTTTATGCAGAAGAGCCCCAAAACACAGATTTGGCAGGAATGCTCCTCAGACTCACTTATTTATTCATTCATTTTAGTGGCCATGCTCTACTTTGTGAATTATTCTTGATAATTCAAGCAGACATTTGGGAAAGTACCCAGTTCCCACATATATTAATATATATTATACAGCTTCAAAAATGAGTTTTTGAACTACATATCCATTCCTGTGTGTGCCTATCTGTGTACATCTCCAAAGACGACAGCTGAAAAAGGGCGTATTTGTTTTTCATCTCTTAATTATGCTTCCCCTCCCCTCCTCTTTGGCTGCTAAAGGTTTCTGCTCTCACTGAAGGGTGAGACAACAGAGCCTCTCAGAGCCCCGATTTTTGGCACCACCTCACTCCAACTTGATGCTTGAGGCTACTTCCCCTCTGACTGATTCTTAATTTGAACAAGCTTTCACAGAAGACTGTATCAGAACTGCAGCAAGTTAATCTTATTAAACCACACGAGTTTAAAAACTCAGAGCTTGATGTCAGGCAGGCTGTTTCCAAATTGGTATACTTAAGATCCAAATTAGATCATGAGCAAAATATTAAAAGGCACTAAAGCTACTTCAGAGTGAATTTCACTTTCCAAAAGAAATTTCCAGACATTGGGAACCCAGGACTCGTGCCAGTTCAGTGGGAGTCAGGCTCCTGGCTGCAATGGGCACTTTTGAGTGTTTTTAAGCCCTTAAATTGTAAGCTACAGAGAAAGGTTGTTAAGACGTAAAAGAATTTACTTCACCTATTGTCAAACCCAGTGAAAATACATGGGTCCTTCTGAAAGGATACTTTCGTTATAGGAGGTTTCTGCTCCACTCAAAGTCTCCTGACACAAAACACCTTTGGCGGATGCTGTGTTAATTGGCACTGAATCTGTAAACTGATGAAACAGCGTGTTCTTTAAACACTATAGAAGAAAATCTCCATCCTCTTCCTCTCCCTTCACTCTTCATAGAGTACTTTTGGTTTTTAAATAATTGACAAATATTTACAATTTCAGTTTCACTTCAGCCACCCCTGGGCATAGAAAACTGCAGTGATCAGAAATGGGGGAAGTGGTGACTAGGATACAATCCACCCTTGGCTTGCCAACCCAATCACCTGCACAGTTTGCAGCGAAGAAGCTGGCTGCTTAGTTGCCCTTACGTCCCCTTGGCTTCCAGTGACTTGGCAAGATGACCCACCATGTGCTTTTGCTGGCCTCGATGCCATCCACGACACACAAAGTTTGCAGAGATCTCATGGAATGCTTCTACCTCTGCACTGGCTTCAGACAGCTCCTGTCACATGCATGGCATTACACAAGCACCAATGTGTTTTCTGGATTGCAGCCTGACACAAGAGACATTAGTCTGTGTAGCCTGGTACCTGGCTTTAACTCTTTACATCTGGCTACAAGTGCAACTAATCAACTGAAATTGATTTTCCAGAGCTCAGTCTAAATCCACTGCATTGAAGGTGACCTATATTATTTGTGTGTATGTATAGGTAAGGGCTTTAAGTTTTTTTAAAGTGTCTCAGATATTAGATGTCTGTGTTCAGCTGTCGCCAACATGGCCAGTAATTCCAAAGAATGCCAAGGAGCAGTTCTGACACAGGCAGATTTTACAGGGTTCCTACAGATTTTTCCCCTGCTCCCCTAAATGTCAACAGAGATTATTCGTCTGTCTCCACACACGCAATTCTCTGTTACCCATGGGAAAAATCACAACTTGAGCACACCTCCCGTCCACCAACATCCCTGATAACAGCACAGTGCTCTGATATGCAGCGCGGTTAAGACCCAGGACATCTGCAACAAGCACTAATTTTTTTCCAGAATTAACCTTGCTCCCTCCAAGCTAACGGTTGCTTTTGTATTTTACTCCACACATTTGCTAGTACTAGCATCGAGGACCAAACTTTACTTTCCATCAGTGCTAGCTGGGCACCACTGTAATCATTTAAGTAGAACAACCTGTTCCAAGTGACCAAGAGAGCTAATTTATCAGCAACAGAACAGGCATTTTGGGGAAGGACATAGCTATATATTTATGTGGCTTGTAATATTTGAGTCAAATGGGACATTCTGCTTAATTCAAAGCCACTTTGGGGAAAGGAAGAGAGGAAGCAAGCTTTCCAAAGAGAAATGGCTCCAAACTCTCAAATTTATCATAAATTTATCATAAAGATCTTTTTTCTCCCTCTCCTGTCCTTTTGGTTTTGCTTAAAATAAAGAAAACCCTCAGCATTTGGAGTAGGCTTCACAGGGGGCGGGGGCAGCAAGAGCACATAATAATAAAAAAATAACATCTTGCCTTTATATAGGTCAAGATGCAGCCTGAACTGAAACACTGTACAGCTCATCTTGCCTCAAACATGGCAATGTAGAATTAAAGGGTAACCAGGGAAAAACAAGAAGAACCTTCACATACTCAATAAAAACTCAAAACACCACCCATAAGAAAGATCATAACTTTCTCCCTTGGAGAGCAGCTAAGTTAGAAGCAACATGACGGATGCATACAAGCTAATGAACAGAAATGGAAAAGGTAGCTTGGATGCCTCCCTCTCCACAGTCTGAGGAGGGAAAATTAAAACCTGACAAAAACCCAATCATTTTTCACATGATAAGCTGTTATCCTGCTGGAAGTCATCATGGCCGGGGATTTGATGAGATTCAGAAAGGATTTGGCATTTCATGCGGACAGCAAGAACATCTAGCAATTGCAATTAATGCTAACAAAAAAAAACAACCTAGAAAGAGTATTAACAATTTTGGGCATTGGGGTGAAAGCCCCTCTCTAACTATGAGGGATCAGGATAAAAAAATGCATGGGAGTGGCAGAGACAGTTCTTGCCCAAGGTGGGCACGCCAAGGCACAGCGGTAGCCCAGTGACTGCATGGGGGAATCCTATTCCCATTCTGGCATCTTTTCTTCTGGCTAGCTCCAAATCATCCCTTCTTCCCTTGCATTAGTTTTATAGTTTTCTATGGTTTTCTTGCCCGTAACTCCATCTCCCACTCCTCAAAGCATCTCTGCAATAAACGTTTTCCTCCTTTGTCACCAGTCCTACTCTGGGTAAAAGCACGTAATACACTGTCTACCACAAACTGCAACTCTCATTAACAGACTGAATGCTGAGACTGTAATTCAGTCCAGAGGCTCTACCACTGCCCATAAACTACTTGCTGTCTCCCAGTTTACGATGTCAGCAGGACTCCAGCTGAATTAAGGCTTCTGCTGTATATAACTGACACCAATGTATTATCTTATGCATAATGCATAGAAGATGGCTCTAATCATAAATTCCATATCCTGCCCTTCCTTTACATCACAGATGCGGCCTGGCATCTCTTATGCACTCTGCTTACTGATACATAAACTCCTTCTCCTGAATCATAATGGCAGCAAAACCTTTTCTTGGGTCACTGCTCCTGATAATAGCCATTCGTTCCTTCTTTTCCTCAAAGAGGTTGAAATAAACTCCAGTTCATCCCACTAAAAAACTCACACTAAAATGTAAGGACCATGTTGAACTGATGATCCAGGAACATTGCCTGCATCAGTCCGTATTTTTGACACTGGGAAGCAAATGATTTTTGCCTAATACCCATCTTTTGCCTGTTTGCATTTGGTATCAGCAGAGTGGTTACACAAAATGCAAAGCTACACTGTGGATGCCAAAGTACAAACGTGCAGAGGTGAGTGAAGACTGCAGAGTGCATTTCCAGCCCCGCAGAGAAGTACAGAAAACCCAGGGATACACACAGAGAGGCTGTGGTATAACCCAGCACAGGTTTTACATGTCTTGGAATGGAATATGGAGTTCAAGCTCCAAAGATTCCACAAATGATGCAGTCAAAAACGTGCTGAATGCAAGCTTTGAAATATCCTGGAGAACAGACAATCCCCTCTGTATAAACCCAGTTTTGACCTCAGGCAAAGACTAACTGAGCTCTTTTGTACAAGAAGAAAGAAAAAAAGCAAAATAAACCGATATAGATGCATTACTTCAAAGTCATCTTACCTCTCAGCCTTTTAGCCATTATTTCTAGCCAGAAGACTAACTGGAGAAGGAGCATGCATGTATCTATTTCCTGAAACTAAATTATTTCTTTGTTATCTTAAGACAGTGTAAGTCCATTTAGCCTGAATAAACTCATTACACTACCTTGCAATGCTCTAAATCAGTTTAAGCCTTGTGACAAAAAGACCAAGCACCTGAAGAACAAGCCCTGAGATGGCCTTGTAAGGCTGTCACATTCAAGTGGACTGAAGATGTAGGAAGACTGAGCAGAAGCATCTTCAATGTTGACTGCTTCAGCAATTTAGGCAATGGACAGGAGGTACCATGGGCACCACGCAGATACTTGGTTTAAACTTTGCTTTTCAGGCATCTTGGATAATGCTTTTCAGGTACAAAATCTGTTTCAGCAAAAGCAGAGAACGGTACCTGAGGGTCTAGAGCTGCATCTTCCCCGACTGCCCTCCCTGCAGCTACAGGAAGGCTTTCTATGAGCTTGCACCTGCCTCCTGCAACGTAGTAATAAATGTAACACACGTTTCAAATGGTGGACACCACTGTCAGCAAGATGTCTCCATCTTTGCTCAACACCTCCTCCTTGGGTACAAATTACTAGCTGCTATTTTCAACAAGCCTCAAACGTTCAGAAAAAACAGATGACAGGAGCATGTTTCACATAGGCCTTCTCCCACTGGCAAAAGCTACACGCAGCGAGCTGCCAGGGGCTGGCCGGTCCCTTCCCTCTGACAGGCTTGAGCTGGCCACTTTCATACTCTTAAAGAAATGGATGGAGTAATAAACCTGGGTTTTCCCTGCTTGGTTTTCAGCACACCAAAGTGTTCAGCACTTCTGAGAACACTTCAAGACAGGATTTATCCAAGAGATTATCCCATGCCTTCTCTTTGTCAGTTAAGGCCAGTGAGGGGGAAAAAAATGAAATTAACAAAACAAAATAACCAGAAAATTTAAAACAGTCTTAGAAAACAGCAATGATTAATTCCTCCAGCTTCCTCCAGCCTGTGCACTTCAGGGTGGCCTTTCCCTTTGGCCACAGAGGTCACCAGTTGCACATCGCTTTCCCAGTGCAAGCCTGGATCTTCTCAAATGATAGCAGATTGGAGTTGCATGCTAACAGCAACAAAAAGCGGCCATGGCACAGCACACCTGTCTAGTCATTTATTTAAGTGTGGTGGTTTATAGCAGACCACGGCTACCGGTTGGTAACCAAAGACGCCTAAAGCATTATTTTTGATCTACAGAGCCTTCCACGATTTGGAACCTGATTACCTTCAGAAACTGCTGCCTCCTCATCTGTTACCATGGCAGCTGCAATCAGCTGAGATGCTTGGACTGACAAGACCTGATTTACTAAGGTACCAGGGCAATTCCAGGGGGCTGTCTCAGAATTTACTCCTCTGCTCGGGTCTGCCAGCATTTTCAGGAAAGGAAAAGGTGGGATAAATTAAGACTGTACAGGCTGGGAAGTACTGTCTTTTTTTACAGTGATACAACAGCTCAGTGCACGCTGCTCCACCCAGCACTTACCGGGTTGGTTTTTTTTTCTTTTTTATTTCTTCCCCACTCTTAGCAACAGTATATGTGCCCTTGTCCCAGGGTCAAAGTGCAAATGAGATCAGTATAATTTACTTCACTTTAAAATATCTTTCCACATGGTGAGAAAATAGATTGTTTAATCAAGTCATGAGGCTAGTTTTCTAGCCTTTAAAAGCTAAATCCTGAGAATATCAGTTTCAGTATTCCCTATTAATTTCTGCTGGTTACAGAAACTACTGCTTAACTGAAACATTAATATTTTTCCATACAGATGCTTTTCACATGGTAATCTCAAAGCACCAGACACACTTCCCAGGAAGAGAAAAAAGCTTCCCATTGCAACAACTCAGTCCTTCAAAAATGTACTTCCCATGCCATCTGTGTGATAACGAATTTAGAAAAATGAGTAGTATCTTGGCAGTCTTTGCAAAATGTACTCAGGATGCAGGGAAAGGAGGAGGGGTTCCTACCAAATGGGACATTCAGTATCCAAGTCAGAGGCGATGACAACGTCTAAGCAGGGGGCTTTTTTTCTGAGAAATATGCCATTAATTTGGAAGAGCCTGACACAACTGTGCTGCAATTCAGCTGAAGTCTGCTCATTCAGTCCTACTGACAGCCATGTCATTACAGAACTTCCAGATCTGCAGCTCTCCTTGTCCTGCACATTTCCCCCCACGTACGCCGTGACAAGCTACTTTATAAAAAACTCTGCCAGAACATCCCAAAATTGGTGTGATCAAAAACTGTGGCTATTTCTTGAATTATTGCAGTGAATTATCCTATCTGTAAAATACGCACATCTCTGCCTCTTATTTCCCAATGCAAGAGCAGATCACTGGCATTTGAGAAGTGTCTTGAAAATCACAGGTGCCGATAGCATCAATAACAGCACACCACGAGATGTAATATTATTACAAGAATAACGGCACTTGTTTGGGACTCCTGCATTTTTCAGGTCATCAACCAAAAACATTAACAAAACACAGCCCTTCAGGAAATGAAAAATCTTTGCAGTGTAATGCAAGGTGGTTCATACAGTTTCTTTCTTCTCACCCACCACGTGCAGAGTGCCTGCCGCTGTGCTTCTGACTACTGGAAAAGAAACTGCAGGCTTCTTCAACGATGCCAACGCTGAAACCACAGCGACAAACCATGCAGATTAAACTCAAACCTAAAGGAAACTAGCTTAGCTAAGCAACTGCAGCTTGGTAGGCCATCTAGTACCTTCCAGCTCTGCCTCCACCAGAGCTGCTAGAAATTCCCTATCTGCTTGTCCAGCAGAGCTGCAGCGCCCAGCTGCCAGGCCCTGGTGGGCACCGCACAAGGGCGCTTTGCTGGGGCAGACGGCACCATGGCCAGCTTCTGTGGTGCTGAGGGCACCCATCCTGCTGCACTGTGCAGACTACACATCCTCCACCGGAGCACCCGCAGTTTCTCTGTCCTGTGAGCAGCAGGTTGCTTTGGGCAAGAGGTGTCTTGCCTGTGAGACACAAAATGGGTCCAGTCCTTCCTTCAGGCGAGGAGAGAGCTGAGCAGCTTTCAGCCCTCATCCCTAAGCCAGAAGTGGCAAAAGCGGCACAGAGCTCTACAATGCTCTGCTGTGGCAGAAAGCAAAAGCTGCCCCCTTTGCAAACTGAGCTGAGTTGATGAGAAATCTGAGTTCCCCAGCAAGAGCTTTCCACGTTTTCTAACTTCCAGATTTTGAAAAGGCAGAAGGAATTTTGCTTTGATTTTGGGAACAGCTGTTGAGACCTGCGAACATTTCTCCCCTGATTCTCCTGTTGTGCCTGCTGGTTTTATCTTGTTATTCCATCCCTCCTTTGCTTCCTCCAGCTTAAGAGTAGCAGACAATGGTTGGGGCAGACAAAGATCCCCTCACCCCTGATACATGGAAAGCAAAAGGAAAGCCTTGATCTTGCCTTTAATACAAAAAAATACAATTGTTCTGCGTATGTGTACCTACATGTGCCAGCTTTGCTACTTGGACGTTCCAGCCCATAATAACATTCAAGGTTAAAGCCTACAGGAAAGGATAAGGAGCTCAGTAACTGTTTCAAATTACAAAGTTAAAAACAAAAGTGGTATCAAGAGCGCTCAGTTCTGCGAACATACATGCAAAACCTGATCCACCCCATCTTCTTCCTTCCATTGGCTTCAACCCAGGAGAGTACACGGACAGTTCTTCATTCCACAAAATGCTTAAGCACGTGCCTTAAAAAGAAACATGTGCTGGTGTATTTGTCTGAATCAAGGAGGAGGCAACTAAATGTTTAATTCCCTTGCCCACGTTGCAGCCTTAAATTTCTGTGGCACTTTTACAGGGTGACTAGCTCCGCTGACTTGTGAAACCACCAACATGCAAAAAATAATACACAGATTTTGTCTTTCGGAGTGGGGCATTTCCTTGGTGGAAAGCATCCACAAGAAATTCAAGAGAGGATGCTGAAAGCTTTTTTTTTTCTTTTCTTTTCTCTTTTCTTCAGTAGGGTGTTTTTTAATAAACGGCAGTGTCAACACTATGAAAACAAAGGCAACTCTTATGGGAATAGGAGGCTGCTTTTCCCTGTTGTTTGCAGAGAACCCCGGCTGTTTGAATGGATGATATGTTAATTTTGTGGCACAGTTGCTCAACGGAGGACATAGTGAAGTCTCCCATGGTACAGTGCACGCAGTTTACAATGGACATGGCTAGAATGTTATTGTGTGTTGTAGCCCTCAAAAAGACGTTTCTCCCAAGCAAACATGCTATGAAATACATTTTTCTCTAATCATATCAGAAAAACTTCACTCCGTAAAGCAGTCTTTTTGAGCTTTTATGAGCAGCTGCTGCTCGAATGCTTGAAGGAAGAGCTGGCAAGTTAAAAAACAAAACAGGCCACAGAGATTTAATTTCCTATAAAATAGCTCCCTACAAACTGTTTAAACCATTCTTTACTTAGAGCAATACTCCAAAGATTTTAGAGATTTTCAGGGCAACGCTTGCAGTAAGAACTCCTTGTGTTCCCTCTGCTCAGGGGGCTACACAAACACACCATCAGATTTATGCCTTTCCCCTTCCAAATAACCTCACGTACTTGTCTGCAAAATTAATTTAAATAAACATAGAGAAGAAAGAAACATGCTCGCTTTTTTTTTTTTTTTTTTTTTTTTTTTTCAGTGGCAGTGGGTGCAGGGGGAGGTTGTGCTAGGGGAGCAGTTTCTAATATCTACCATAAATCTGCTCACTCACAGCCTCAGCTCACATACTAATAACATGTCTCACACATACTTTTCTTCCCACTTTTCTGTCTTCCCCAACCCCACAGCCATGCCATAATGTGTCTAAGTACAGCACTGCCGATTAAAAACTGCCAGCAGTTAAGACAACTTATTTTAAAAAAGGGGACTGTGTATTTATGAATGCAATAATTAATCAATGCATAATAAGCATGCACTGCGCATATCATTTTTCTTTCCATACACAGACAGCTTCGATTACCATGCGGGTTACACTGCCACAGGATCTTTAGTTCCCAGTAACTGCTTCCCCACCCCGCAGTGTTAGCAAAGACAAGCTCATTGTATTAAAGTCTGCAAAACCACCCAAATACTGCTAAATTGATTAATTTTGCAGGTAAAGTCTTTCAGAAGAAAATGCCATAGTTACTGCCACAGCTACTAGGGCTGTCACAGTTTTGCGTTTACAATACTTTTTTCAGAGGATAAGCTATAAAGGCGTACTCAGGGCTGTGAGCTGGTAGACTGGTTTGCATTTTAAGAACGTATTTCATTTTAATGGCTTTGTTTTAAAATTGTTTCAACTCTTTGAATTAATCAAGAGTTAAAAAAGACGTGAGACTGACATAAAAACGTATTTTCCCTCCTTTTAACCTGCCTTTTGACTAGAACCAGTTTATATTTATTTTCAAGAAACTCAATAGTATCCAATTAATAATACGATTGCACACTTTTTCATGGAAATTGATCCACAAGTGGCTTAAACTGAAAGAGCCACCACCCTTTCCTGAGCCTCCCCACTGATAAACAGCATCAAACAAGGCCCCACAGATGCTAATATTCAGTCAGCAGGGAGTTGCTTTTCCCTTACAAACAATTTTTCCTCGGTGACCGTTCTCTACAGCACCACTTTCTGCCCAAATGGGAAAACAGAGATGCTTTGCCACAGAGATACGCTTCCCTGCTAACTCTCTGCTAAGCCCAGCTGTTCGAGTCCACAGTGATGACATCTGCAGCCGAGTTACCAATGCGAGTTTTCATCCCAGTACAGTGGGCGCACAACATGATTATGTGCCCTCCCTCACCAAACAGCTAATATTTATTGTAAACCTGCGACACACGGGGACTGACCAGAAGACTGCAGAGCTCTGCACTTGGCTTAAAGGCTGGCACTTGGAGGATGCTGCTACATATGTATATATAAAAATAGCAATACTTTGTATACTGTGATAGTCCACAAAGGGGATGACGCCATTTTATTCTGCCAATATGCAGAGGATTAGGGGTTTCTGCTTGAAGCCACTAACAACCTGAACAGGAGAATTACAGTAATTCCACTAAACCCACGCCGAATCCAAGGGACCAGCTGATGCACAGTGTTAGCGTTTCCGCTTGTCTTGAAAACGTAACTGGCACTATCCTACAAACAGAGCTTCAACTAGCTATGCAAGGAGGTTTAACTTTAAGAATGGACTTACAGGAGGCATATGCAGTGATGAGGACTTTTTTTTCACAAGACCTCTCAACGTTTTGAGATCTAAATCGTTGACACAGAGCAATTCTAAAGGGAGCTCAAAAATAGCCGTTGAGCGGTCAAACACAAGTGAAACACATGCTTTCTGTTGCTCACACAGCTCCATTTTTAGTGCAAAGTGTCTCACAGCAAACAACAGCAAGATACTCCATTAAAACCTTGCAGTGCTTTATCCATTACACCACCATGCAAACACTGTTGTCATGACTTCGATTAGCAACACTTTGCCTATATCAATACCATTATTAATACACTGAAATATTAATGTCTATTATATTTAATTAACAGTCAAAAGTAATGAATAAATATTCACGTGCCGTTATTCCGAGAAATACTGCACGCAACTACATGTCAAGAGCTGTGACTTGCAACTCTTTCCCACAGCACCTCTGGTGCCAGAAAATACCCTGAACAATTCAGCACGAGTTAAACCTTCCACAACCAGGATACCTCTAGGTTGGAATAAGCTGTTAGGCCCTGGTTCTGCCATACAGGAGTCTAAGTAGTGTGTATCGCAGTTACCATTTCCAGATGCAGTAGCCTGGTTCTGCAATATAGGAGTCTGTCGAAATAGTGTGTATCTCAGTGCCATTTCCAGATGCAGTAGCCACACTTAACAACAATAGTTACTATACAGAAATTTAGCAGGTCTTCTGCAAAACCAGTGTGAATACGAGTCCTTGATCGGGAATTCAGACCTCTCCTAAAACTAAACATGGCAACACAAGGAAAAATGGAGAGTTTTCATTGTATTGTGAAAAATGTTATTCTGGACACAAAATATTAATGGTTTATTGGCCATCTCTTTGAACACAGCGCAAAAAACAATGAATGTGCATTTAAGAAAGACTTCACTTCCATGTTCATTAAAAGCAATGACATTTAGGTACTTCAGAGGTAAAACTGGCACACAGTGCGTATCAAGATAACTGATTAGTAGCACTTACAGCAAATGTTATTTATATTGTGTGATGCTAACCCAGCTCTGCTAAACCCACAGTTTAGCAATGATAGCTGAAATTTTATGCACATACATACAGACTAAGTACCTGCATTTTCTCATGCAAACACAAGCACAAATTGGTGTGTACATACTGGATTAAAAAAATGACAGTCAGCAAACAAAGATTATTAAATACTATACCTTTGAGTCATAATCTTATCTGCATCTGGCAGATAACAGCGGATATTCTCCATCTGAGCAGGATCAGAGTCACAGATTTTATCATCAGTCCTCCCATAGCTGGCACTTTCAATCATGATGACATCTGTTCCCGGGCAGCGAAGCTCTATGGGGTAACTCTCACAGGACAGTTCCCTTCGGACCACAGCCATGGGGACTGGGGCACGGCTGAAAGCTGCAAGGATTAACACAGAAACACAGCAAACATTTACTTTCCATACCGAGGCTAGGATTAAAAGCGGAACGACTTTTAGCAGCAGATTTTATCCATATGCTGTACTGAGATAGTTTCAGTACCATTGGGATATGATCTGCAGAAATGAGGTCTGATCCCCAGTTTGCTGGCTGCCCAGAGAAATTACTTCTCCACTCAGTGGCTTGATTTTCTCATCTCAAAAATAAGCTAGCGATCTCCTTTGTTCTAAAGCTAGCTTTAGAAATACCCTATTGAACGAGGTAAATAGCAACTATGGCATTGTTATTACTTCTACTTACCAGGTGAAAAGCTAGTTGGCTTTGATACATAAAATTACAGACCTTTGTCGTACCTGATCAACCAGGGAAAATTTTCTGACCATGAGCAATCCAAGCACCAGGATCCCACCTGCTCAGTGAGATTGCTTCTGTCCTCCTGCAGATGTAACAGCATCTGCATTGCTCCTGGTACTTCTCTTGGTCCTTAGAAAACGAGCCTAATGGCTTTTGCTGTTGCCTGCAGTGTGTCGGGGGATGGTCTGCAGGTTCTGGCAACCATCCCAAGGTTTGGGCCCTGCAGTGATATTTTCCACGGAAAGGCCAATATATTGGACACTAGGTGATTAAAGTTTAGCCCTAGCTTTGCATCAGATCTGCCTGAATGTTCAATACTGGCACGTACTTGCAAAGTTAAAGATCTCTCAGAAATCTTACCCGTTTTAAAAGAAATCCAGGCTACAGTTTGCAAAAGAAAAAAGAAACACGCTTTGAGATGCTTTGAAAACAAAGCCCTGAATTATTAGTACATAAACTCACATGACAACAAGCAATGATATTTCCCATTTTTACAGAGTCTTTGATTTAAAGATCTTCAACGGCTTGGCAAACATTAATGCTTTAATCCCCCAAATATCCATACGAAGTAGCTATGCATTGCCTTTCTCGTCTCAGCCGCAGAAGGGTTATGTGGCTTCCAGAAGATCTCAAAGGAAATCCATGGTGAAACTGGAAATAAAATACTTATTTTCCAGCCGAACACACCAGCTGGAAGCTGAAACTAAAGCTAGCCCCTTCCCTTCCTTATTACACGGGAATGAAAACTCACCCACACCAAAAGGTTTGCAGCTGCAGGGATGACATGCCCTTCTGGCTCCATGTTGTACTACTTCCAACCACAAAACAAAAGATAGAAACTAAGTCTGTACCTGTGTGACGGTCACAGAGCAGTCAGGGAAGTTTTAACCCTCTAACAGATTCAGGGCCCATCTGACACCAAGCATCTTTCAACAACTCACTCACCCTCAAGCACCATTTTAAAAGCCGCTATACCCTCTCAAAATCAAAAAAATCCCTTCCAAAACTCTGTGCACGGTACACGCACACCAACTTCGCTTATGGAAATAAAAGTGTACTGATAATTCTCAGTATACCCCTTAACTCCATCAAGGCTGTTGTGTTTTTCTAGCAAGCAGCAATCCAATACGTTACTCTGACTTCTGTTAAGCCTTTTATTATTGTTGTCTCATTTAGATTTGTATTATTGGACATATAAGAATTCCCATTTCTGTAAATTTGCAGGGATTACTCTAATATCAGATTCTTACTGATGTGCCAGAGTTGTGGACTAATTGCCAAACTCCCAAGACAGACGTGCATTTATTCTTGAATAATAGCTTCTACAATTAGCACAGACAGCTTTAGAGCTTGGATCACGTACGATGTCCTTCCCTGATATCGGAGAAACGGTTTTGCCCTGAGCTTGTATCACACCATATGTTTGTGTAATGCAGTAAATTCTTACCACAAACAAGTTTTCCTATTACAGAAGGAAGGAAGCCAGGACAATTGTGAACCTCTGAGACACAATACCTTGTTCTTACCTGTGGCTTTACATCACTAAACAACAAGGTGAGCGGAGGAAGAACGGGACATAAAGTTAGAGACAACATTTGACCAAGGAGGTAAGCCTGTCAGAAAGGTAGAGTCAGCAAAGCCCAGCAATTTTAGCCTGTCCTACACACGACATCAAGAGCTATTGACTCTGCTTAAAAGGATCTGTCTGCAGAAGCTTGCAGCAGCCCCTGCTCCGTGAAACGCCAGGCTCTGTGGCAACAGAGGGAGAGTTTATATTCGCCTGCATTACCTTTAGCATTCACAGGCCCAGTGCTGACTAGAAAACGTTTGATGCCAGGCTGCTGATTTTTCACAAGAGCTGTGGTGAGCTTTCTCTTCAAGCCTCTTCTGTACTAAACCTGAGCAGATTAGCGACATGGGAGGCAGAAAGTTTCTAGCAGCATTTGGCAGAACGCTGAGGCCAAGTGCCCTCCCTCCTCCTGCCATGTGCTTAGATGACTCCTATTAACTGCCAAGAAAGCAGAAAAATCAGGTTTACAGTAAACATTAGCCGTTTGGGGCTATGGTTCAGCCCGGTTCTTGGGCAAATGGGATCCTTGTCTCTGGGAGGCTACTGTAGACTACAGAAACAGCAAAGACGGTTGCTAATACTACTTCACAGTTCCCATTACTCAACACAAAACTCAAACCCCCAACCCAATTGCTTCAGAAAGTGTATTTTTGCTGTTAATTCCTATACATTTTTTTGCAGTAACCATCCTGTATTGTCAAAGAAAGCAAACGTTCAACATATGATAGTTGAGGAATATCACGCTTAAAATCACAGAAATGAACTGTCTGGGAGTTCACTCATACAAACCTGGTGTGTTTCTCAAACAGCAATCCTGTACATATGCAGCTAATCTTAACTCTCGTGTTTTGTTGGAAAGAAGACATTAGGATCTGCTAAGAGCAATGTGGTTCTATTAAAATAGAACCTTATCTGAGGGCAAAGGTAGCATTTTCAATCTCACAGCAACTCTATCAACCATGACGATGCAGTACTTCAGGCTTCTGGTGGAGGATTTCACAGTTAATACAAAAATACAGAAGTTTAGTAAAAGCTTTTAAACAAATTTCTTTACCAGATTAGAAAGCACATTTATTGTACCTTGGGTAACGTCCCTGTACATGAGACTCTATGGCATTGATCTACCAAAACTGCATGAATGACAGTGCCTGGTGTCCCCCTAAAAACCAAAACCAACCCACCCACCCCTTGCCCCCAAAGTAACAGCTCACATTCTACTTCACATTGAAGAACATCTGGACAGATGCAAACATTTCTAGATGTGGCTTTCTGTTTACTGGTATTCACCTTTTTGTTTCTCACATAATCACTTGACCGCTTGCCATTAGAAGGGCAGCTTTTACTTACAGGCACCCCGCTGTGGAATCATGGACTTAACATTTATTTCCTGGGTATATGACATAAAGGAAATGGGACACTCCGGAGAAACCGTAGGAATAGCCAAACACTATAATAGAATATAATAGGAGAAAGCAATGGTGCATGCTTTACATCCTGCCATCCTCCCACAAATCAGTTGCTCTGCATGGCTTTTTTTCTACCCTGATAATCTGCAATAAATACTCCAAAGGGAGATTAGAGGTTGGCTGTTTATCTCCTTGTAAGCACATTTCTCGATGCTGTGTCCCTATATGATAATCTTAAACATTTCTACTAGTTCTTCTGTGAGAAGCAAAGATTTTTTGTTGGTTTTGCTATGAAATAAGATACAACAAAGGCCATCTGTGAAATACACAGCACAATTGTATTAATTCATTAATACACTTCTCACTTCCTTGAGTAGCTCTCTCTCTTTGCAGTCTCTCACTGAGCTCCTTATTTAATCTCCTAAGTGACCTAATTGTTGGCTTGAAGTCAAGAGGAGCTGATGGCTGCTCACTACTTTGGAAAACAGGTGTCTTTTTCCACGATCCTATGTGCAGACAGCCATCTAAATACAGATGACAGAACTTACAGATTTTGAAAAACACTCTTTTTAACATTTAAACGTGTGCCAACTTGAGTGTTCTAAGTGCAGCCATTTGGTTGAAAATCGTCCTCCTGAGCCTCTGCAGGGCAAAGCAAGAGCAGAGGGTAAAAAGGCAACAGATAACGACAGGATTTTATCTGAGCGATTTAGAACTTCTTTGTCTCTGCTAATTTCAGGAGCTGGAAAATTAAGTAAGTCATCAAAATCTTGTGCTTTTTCTCCCCCTTGCTTTTGACCTCAGAACATAATTGCCTCTTGTCATGCCTGCAGGGCATGGGTTTGTAGTTATCACTGTGTGCTTAATCAAATGCTGAAATAGCCTTTAAATTACATGTCTTCTTGGCAGCTAGAGACTTGCTGAGCTCTGTTACATTTAGAGCCATGATGGCAGTAGAGGTACTTTTAAAAGAAAAGTGTGGGATGATGGTATTAAATAGGTTTTATATGCAATTTTCCCAGCAACATCATGTTCTGGTTCAGAATTTTGAGAGTGAAATTTCTGTGCATATTTAAGGGCAGTGAAACAAAAGCTGGAAATGTAGAGATAATTATTTTCACAAGCTCTGCAAATGATTTGGTCTGCCCAGGTAAAAATCGGACTGACTGTTCCCAAAGGCAAATACAACATGCTGGCAGAAAAGTTTTCCCGCTAATTTGGAGGAATGCTTCTGTGTTTGTAATTCCCCAGTACATAATATTCATACAGTTCACCTTCAGTCGGGGGTGGGGGTGGCGGGAAATATCAGAAAGCAATAATGAAAAAATCCTTTACCCCCTCTTATTCTGAAGCCTACTCAGGTATGGGTATGAGCTGAAATCCCTTACAGTTCTTGAGTCAACAGGCCTTACGTGACTGTCACTCCCTAAAGAGAAGCAACACGTTTAAGTGATTTTCTAAATCAGGGCCCTGCTTTTCGCTATTAAGATATAAAGTCTCATTAATGCATTCATTTGCAGCATGCTGTATCGGGCCTGGCTGAGCCCCACAGCAGCCTTCCCAGCGCTGTGCTTGTGTTGGTAGCTGGAAAGGTGGTGATAACACACTGGTGTTTCGGCTGCTGCTGAGCAGCGCTCACACAGCATCAAGGCTGGCTCTCCAACCTCCCCACCACCAGTAGGCTGGGGGTGGGCAAGATCTTGGGAGGGGACGCAGCCAGGACAGCTGACCCAAAGTGACCAAAGGGATATCCCACACCATATGATACCTGCTCAGATATAAAAGCTAAGAGAAAGGAGGAGGAAGGGGGAGTATTTGTTATTTACAGTGTTTGCCTTCCTGAGCAACTGCTACGCGTACCGAAGCCCTGCTTCCCGGGAGGTGGCTGAACATCACCTGCTGATGGGAAGTAGAGAATATTATCTTTTGGTTTCCTTACCTTCCATACACATAACTTTTGCTGTTGCTTCCACTGAACTGCAGTTACCTTGACCCACAATTTTTTTCATCTTATTTTCTCCCCCCTATTCTGCTGAGGAGTGATAGAGCAGCTTGGTGGGCACCTGGCGTCCAGCCAAGGTCAACCCACCACACGTGCAAGCACAGCTCAGTGCTTCTTCTCTGTCTCCCTTTTCCTTAATCAAGTTATACCTGGCCTCTGATCTCGTCATTATTAGTAGCAAACAAAAACTCAGGTTAAAGATCGTGAGAACAGACATTTGTCCAATGCACAATACTCCCATTCCCCAGTATTTTCACTGCTCACAAATATCAATCCAGTACCGAACAGCTTAAAATCCTCATTGGTCCAAAGTTCTCTGCAAACTTGGGATTGGTATACGAGTATGGAAATACTATTCTCTCCCACCCAATTTTCTCTACATACGCTGACAACAAATTAAACAGGATACAACACTGTGTCTTTTCTAGGGAACAGTTTTCTTCTACTCTCAGCCTGCAGAAGGGTTAAAGGTGCATCCTACAGACAGTGGCTAGTGCCAAGGCATTGCAGCAAATATTTGGAACAGTTCACATCCAGCTCCCCTGGGGAAGAAATGAAGACTGAAGGCAGCCAGCGTGGCCAAACGGCTGGAGCCATCAGCAATGCAAAGGTGGAGCTCGACAGTGCTACTCTCCACTCCTGCCTCTCCCTCTGTGACTCAGATGATTGCTTTCTCAGTGATAAAAATGGGGATATTATCTGATCTCCTCCATTAGGGACTCCAAAATCTGCTAGAGAAAGGAAAAAGAGAACTAGATATAATCCTCCGAGAGACGAGTGTGGCCTCAGCCTGGGTTTCCCCATGAGAATCAAATACCCACATCCCCCCCAGGCTACCTTGGATTCCTATTTTATAGAAGATATTAAAAAAAAAACCACCAACCCTGTGACTTTCCTTCAGGGACCTCCACCAGCAGTGATTCCCCTTACCCAATAAACACCCACCTACGAACAGACTTCACAAACTGCAAGAGCATCCTTCTACATGGTGGGATGGAGTATACCAAAAAGACAGAAGAGAAACACATGCTGTGCAACACCCCCGCCATGGCAACAAAAGAAAAGCTAAAAACACTCTCACACACTTCCATGTGCATTTTAGGTGGAGGCTGAGGTCAACTATCTTATGGTTCCATAAACTGCTCAATATACCTCCATCATAACACTCAAGTGACGCTTGCTAGGGATTTGCTCTCAGGTTGTGTGACTGAAAATACAATAGATGTTTGTCACCATGTTTACATCTGACACCCTCCTCCACAATGAAGAGGAGACACAGGAGAAGGGTGTAGTAAACATAGAGAGAGTTTTCTATAGGGGTTGCCAAACCTACACACAGAAAACATTTTCCAAGGCAATACAGCCGAGGATGCAAACAGGAGCACAATGAAAAGCCTAGCCAAGTCCCAAACAGCACGTCTTTGAAGCGAGCCTCAGCCCCTAGGTACCAGCCTTCTGGAAAATACCTTTTATTTCCATGGAAGATCTCTTCCTTCCACGTTTCTAGACACCCTAGAGGGTGATGCAGAAACAACTCTCCCTTTCTAGCACCCACTGGATGTCCAAGAAGCCCAGGAACAGCAGCCAGAGAACTAAGCACCAGACAGCTACATCCTTGGGCACTTCTGCTGCTCATACTTCGTACCACTGATATTCCTCATCTTCTTCCTATGCCCAGTTAGTAAATGCCCTTCTTCTCTCCCCTCACTCTTCCAAAACCCAGATCAAAGTATGGAGAAGCTATTCTCATTAGTAAAAATATTAGATTCTCTTAAACTCCCTAAGTATTACATTAGCTCTTCCTATAGGTGAAAAGAGAAAATAAATCCACAAATAATGGGCAAAGAGGACTGGTGGAAGATCACCAGAAAGAGGGGAGAACAGTGAATTCGATGCACTTGCACCTAAGGATGGGCATTCACAAGGGAAACGGGTCTTTGTGAGGCCTTATGAGGAAAGGACATGAAGTGATAAAAGAGCAAGACCACAGAAACTAGATGGGAACTACGAATGGAGGAGTCTGACAGTAGGAAGTGACTGAGGACATGTAAAGAGAGAGAGGCAAGGTGGCAGACTGCCTCAGGGAGACGTGGCATTGAACCGAACCAGACCTGCAGGAGAAAGCAGTGCAACAGCAGTACTGCAGTTTCTTTCTGGTTCTCCACTCCCAACTTTTGGGACTCACCGGCCGTTGCCTCATCAGTGAGTGATGAGAATTGCAACTAATGTTTCTTTTGACAAGCTCTCCTCTTCACAAATATCCCACTTACAGCAGTAAATGCCTCTGCTGCTAATATTTACACCATTACAGCATACTGCAAGGCAAGGCATCACCGAGGGCCAGCCTCCATGCTGCTAAAGAGGCAGCGGTTCAGGGTAAGCTGACATACCAGGTCCACTGTTGTTGAAGAGAAAGTAGGTCCTGCTTCTCACCCAGCCAAGCCCTCCTATCTCCAGCCATGGTTCAGCTGCTGGACCTGCACTCAGTTCTGATGCTCACTGCATCCCTTCATGAAGAATGTCAACTTAGCAGTCCACCAAGAAACTAAACTGGGGGTGGGGGTGGGGTGGGGGAGGCAGAGGAGAGAGAAAGAGAGATTCTGCTGGACCGGTAGAGTTGAATCAGCTCAGAACAGGTTTGCTAAGGTCATAGAAAGGAAGGAAAAGGTTTTTAGGTGGCAGGAAAGGAAACTGCATTTAAGTGCTTTCCAAAAACACAGGGCCAACCTACCTTCAAATCAGAGGTCAGAAGTACAATCCCAGCCTGACCTGAACGTCACTTAAATGATTTTAATTGAAGCAGAAGCAATCAGTTGAGAACAACAGACAAATGAAACGCTGTCTCCAACAGAAAGGTTGAATGCAAGTACATTAATATTTAGGCTCCATCATGGGAAAAAGCTATTCCCAAGTATCTTTTCCTTTGCAGTGTACCACCTCATTTGTAATGAAAGGCACGCACAAGAAGATACTTGGATATGACTGCTCTTTAAATTCACAGGCTTCCTTCATGTGAATTAACTTTCCAGTGTAGAAAAATGGTGCACAGATACAGAAAGAGTCCATGGTTAAAGCCCTGTACTGCAGTGCATAAGATGTATAACCAACCGTTATGCTAAACTTGCCCTCCAGCCTAACAGTGGCGTCACTTAAAATATCAGGGTTTCAGATACTGGTCCATAACACTGAGATGCTCATGTTCTCGATAAAGGAAGCTTTAGGTGCTGTGCCAGGTGGACCAGTCCTTTTTACAAATTCACACTGCAAATCAGACTGGGGCCTTCAATATGGAAAACCACACCATTTATTACCTACCGCACTCAAAGTTATTGCTGTTACAATAGATACTTAACTGTTTCCCAAACAAAAGAACAAAAACCAATTAACCCCCCCCAAAAGACCCAAAAAACCAGTGAACTCTAACAAACAACCTTGAAATCTCAAATATAATGCAGCACAAATTGTGGTGAGGCCAGCAGAATCTGAGTAACAACAAAACTCACCCCATTTTTAAACTACTCTACTGTAGCTTTTTATTTTAGCCATTAGTAAGATTAATTTTATGATCACCGGTAAAAAAACTTTTATAAACCACCATAGTAGGTATCATCATAGAGGCAGCTAGATAAACGAGTATCAAGGGGTTAGCCTAAGATAAACTAAGGAAAAAGAATCTGTTTACCATTTTCAGATTTCATATTAAATCATAAGTTCATTTGATATTGCACTTTAGTATCATTTCCATCTAAAACAATAACTTAAATTCTTAGCCTTGCTAAAATAATGCTGATCTGGAATAACTTTTCTGTTACCAGCAGAGATTTTTTAGGTATCTAATCAAAATGGGCTTCATTAGGATTAGTGGTGTCCCCAGATGGACACTGCCCAAACACTGAGGACATGCTTCTCTCCATCATTTGTATCGCTGTAAACTGGGAAGCATCAACCGTGAGCTACAGGAAGCAGGACAAGGATAAGCTGGCGGAGACTGAAACCCAAATGCATCCTCAAAAGTTAGAGATTGTCTGCCATGGAGGCTGGCTGAATGCCATAGAGGCCAGGCTGACATCTATCTCCCCACAGGAGAAAAAAAAAATATGGGGAAACCAAAAAAGCAAACAATGACACAAACAAAACAAAACCCAAAACAAACCACCAAAACAAAAATACCCCCAAACCCCTCCAAAGTCGGGAAGAGATACAGTTCACTTAGCAGGTTCGGAAATTAGAAATTATTTTATGGCTGACCCAAATCGGACAAGTTGGATGTATTTGGAGTTTTGCTAAGGAGCATAGTGACTACAAATAATAGATTCCTACTGAGTAACCCCTCCTCAAAGTTAGAATTTCAGTTCCCTGGAGAGCCTAGGAAGGAGAACATGAAAGCTCTTGTAGAAGTATTTGCATTGTTAAAGAAATTATGAACAGCAGAGTGAGGATTACTTTGTGCTGTTTATGGACTTGTTTGCCAGAGTAGTAAATCTGTTTTTAAGTTTGTGTTGTCTGGAAAGGAGAAGTGTGTGAAACCTGAAGAACTGTCCAGAGAAAAAAGATAGGCAGGCAAAAGAAAAGACTTTCTCCCTAAGTATTACAGCCTGTCATTCAAATAACTGTATAAAAATCTAGGGCGTCACATATTTGTTATTTAAACCACTTGCTTTACATCATCAAATGCCAAGAATTTAGAGTTAATTTTTCAAGAAATTACCCCGACCTTGAAGACTAGCCATCTCCAGCAAGTAGTATGGCTAAACTGTAGATCTTTGAAAAAATAATTGTGATTTTTCTTGGTGTTTTTGACATCACAGCTCCTTTGAGTCTCTGCCATAAACAGCAACTGCCCATGACACATACATATGTATATCATTTATATATATACACATATATATATATACATATATATATACACACATACTTCTATAAAAGCATGATATATATTAAACAGTCAAAATGGAAAGTGTAGTATTCTACATGACAAGATGAAATTTGGGGTCCCCTACTCAGGCAGGACCTGCTCAGCACAACTTAAGGTCACTTATTTTTAGAAACCAGTGGGTGCTTATCAGCAAGATCTGTGAGTAAACTACAAAGAGAATCCACCCTTCAGCTTCTGGGCAAGGATTTCCATAGCATGTCACTTAGGAGCTCCATCTCTGAAACAGTGGCATGAGATCTAAGACCCTTTTTGCTGATATGCTGACAAGAATTACAAGTCGGCTGTGGCAAGCCATTCTTTGCAGCCCCCTGAATCATGACTCTCCCAAAAGCCTTTGGCGTAATTCCCCTCTGACCTCAAAAAATTAAGGATTTCACCTCAAATATGCTAGCAGCTAAGAAGAGCTTTTCAGAAGCATATGCAGTCATCTGAACAGTGGCCAACTTTATCTACACTCCCCACCCCACCGCCCACCCCCCATGTCTTAAAAATAAAAAATAATAGGAGATTTAAATCTGGAGAATGACCTGCAGCACGTACACTTGCTCCAGGTGGAAACATATTCCAAGTAGAAGCAGGTTTTCAGGGAAGTCACATGCCTGCAGATACACATTCTCCTCAGTGGAAATATAGCAAAACATTAAAACTAATGAACTAAATTAACTCCACAACATGGTCCACTTACTGGGATACACAACTAAAATCCTGAGTGATAAAGTTTCCTATTGTACTTACCTGCTCACAGCAAACACTGCGGTTAATTGTTTTTCCACCTAATGCAGCCTGTGCAAACATTGCTTCAGAAACAGTGTGTATGCAGATATGCCTGTATCTATAATACACATACACACACAATACTTCCCTTCTCAAGGTGAGCCACAAAAAATTCTGAAATAATGGTCACCTGTCGGCTCCCAGAAATGCTCTGAACAGATTCACTGTTCCCAGAAGAGTCAGGTGAACAGCTCTGCAAAATAGCTGCAAACTCCTGGGCTTCACACTAGGGAGGTGATGCTTATCCTGCAGCACCACCAGGACTGCCATCCCTAACCCAGCTTGCTTGGGGCTTGGCAGCCTGACCAAACTCGCCTGATTACATTTTTGTCTGCAATAAATGCTCTGAATCCTGCCCTCCACACCCCACAATTTCAGTTTAAAGTAACCAGGGTACACCAGAATATGTTTCCACTTACTTTCCACTCCAGCCTTCAAAAGTGGTTAACAATAGCCTAAAAAAACATTTTAAAAAGCAGTAATAACACATACGGATATCCACAGAGGCATTGCACCCAGTAAGAAAACAACCCAGTACCAGTTAAAAGGTAACACTGTTTTATGGAAGTCCCTACGGCACTGGATATCATGATTTATTACTTGTCTTGTGGGAAAGCATAGGGCTCCATCACAGACACCCAATGAACCAAAAGAGTGTCAGGCCCACAAAGGACGCTTTAAAAAGAAGAGGAAATACATGCAGATTAGAGACAGGAACTACGGTAACACAGAAAAGGACAGCCATGCAGCACGGTTAACAAACAGATGCAGATACTATACTTGAGGGCATAATGCTCACCAGGTCAATGAAAATACGGTTTAGGAAAAAAAAGCAAAATCTAACTTACTTCAGGAAAAATAAAATCACCTGCAAACAGCTATGATGGGTGGAATACTCCCCCAACCCCCACCCTTTTTTTTTTTTTAAACACAATCACTAATCTTGTTTCAACTTTTCTTCCTCTGAGAGACAGATGAAAGAAGTAAATCTTTTGCAGATCTCTCTGGCAAAAACCACCAGGATCTAATTGCCCAACAAAACCAGAGAGAGATAGCAGGTCTAAAGGCATGTGTTTAGCGCCTTGGTGGCAAATTCTGACTCCTCTTCCGCAGAGTGTGGGCTGATTCTACTAACGGTGCTAAACCAGGGGAGGCTGTAAATCCCCCCGACAGCGCGGCTCTTCTCAACACACCGCCAGCGATGGCGATTCCCTCCACACCTCCTCTGCCCCCAAAGCTCCTGTCACTGATTGCAGCGACCCTCACAGCACAGGACCGAGCGCGGGAACAGGACAACTCGGACAATGATTCCATTGACACCGATAAACCTTTGGACCCAGGTCCTATAGACCCGGAAGAGGAGCTAGACCTTTTTCCTCCTCCCCCTGATGCACTGGCTGTATGTTCGGGGAGGGTGAAAGGGGGTCTGAGGGATCGGTGGCAGCAATGCAGGCGGGAAGCGCTTAAGCGAGGGCATTTGGGAGGCGCCATGGCACGTTCACTATTTTGTCAGCCAAATCAACCTGCAGAGTGGCAGCCTGTGCAATACGAGGCTGTTAAAGGGTTAAGCAAAGCCGTGCGGGAAGGGGGGATTCATAGTACTTTTGCAAATAGGTGTCTGCATGCGTGTAGCGGTACATAGCTATGTAACTGCGTGAATGACCTCAGCCCTGAGCCTGGTTGTACGTGCAGCTGCGGTTTGTGTCCGGGCTCAGAGATGTAAATACGGGCTTCTCTGTTACGGTCAAGTGTCTCTGGCTGCATTAAAAAACAAAACCAAACGAAACCAAAAAAACACAGTGACTTTAGTAAGACTGCAACCTGATCGAATTCCAAGAAATGTGAGATAAGATGAACTTCTGAATTTTGTTCATAAGCTGTAATGGAGTGCTACCTATATATGAATGCTAGAACATAACTCTATTTCAGTGTGACCAGAATTTAGCATGCAACTGCATCAGCATATTGACAGAATACCGTTTGAGTTATTTCTTTTTTTTCATAACCTCTAAACTGGGAACAGCTCAAGGTGAAAAGAGACTGTTCAAATCCTCAGCTGTTGCCTCAGAAGGAATAACGTGTTCTTTGTGTACAGGTGAATTTAACACAGCTGAAAATTTGTTTTGGGTTAGAAGTATCTGTCACACCTTCATCCCCACCACCACAACCTTTAAGGCCGGTGGGAAAAGCATTCTGTACCCTGTTGCAGCGGGGAAACTTCAGTTGAGCTGCAGTAGTTTGCGTACGTAACTGCAGCTCCTTTGGTGGAAATGAAGTTGTCGTAGAAGTTAGACTTTAACTTGAGTAACATACCCTTTGATACCTTGTAAGCGAGAAAGATTGTGTCCTGACAGCATGCTCTTTCCCACACTTGTGCCTAGAGTTGTACTTGAAATCAGGTTGCGTGTTAAGTTTAAACCTAATCACACAGATATCTCAAAGTCCACAAAGATACATCACTGCTTAGGGGATTCTTGCAGTATAGCAGGTGCAAAACCCGTTCCAAAGTAACGATGTAGTGAAGCGTTTTCTTTCAGGAACACCATTTTCCCACTTCTCATAGGTTATACACCATACAACACAATATCTCTCCATCAAGTCTCTTGTGGCTAAACTGCATTCTGCAAATTTGTGTTAGAAATAGATGCTTGCATTTTCACCTGGTGAAGTTCCCTAAGCTAAAGGATTGTGACCTAGGCATTGCTACGAAGCTCAAAGATCGTGACAACAGCGATGGAGAAGAGTGATTTAACACGTAGTTGATTTATGGTTCATACAGGACTATATCACACTACAAAACCGGTATGAATTCAGAGTTGTGGATGTACTGCATGTTCACGTAATAGTTTCTCTACAATTTTTTTTTTTTTTTAAAAAAGGTGCCTAAGCTATAAATACCGTATACTATTATCTTTCCCTATTTTTTTAAGCATTTTTTATTTCCCTGTTTGTGTATAGTTTTATCTATCTATCTCTATATAAACAACCAACACAAAGCAACCAGAACATTTTGAGAAACTGTTAGAGTTAACTTCTGCATTTAATTCCAGTAACAATCTAGAGGTGTCCATTCAGCTGTTTGCTTAGTTCCAAGCCTTCACTGTATGCTTTCAGGTTCTTTGAAAAGCAGCAGTAACAGTCGAGCAGTTATTTAAAGTAAAACTTTGCCCTACACAATTTCCACTTCCATGCCTTAGAATGGAGGCACAGCGGAACACTCGCCCAAGGGCAAGATTTCAAGAGCTTTTAAGTAGGTTTTATCTTTTCATGTTAGGATAGAAAATGTTCCTTAACAGCTTATATATAGAATTTACAAGTTAAACACAATTTCCCATGCTCAGGATTAGAAGTTCCTGAAAAATATTTTCATAAAACTTCCATAGCTTATTGCACGTTCTTCTAAATAATCATAAACCTGTATGTTGACCTCTGCATGAAATGCACCGATAACAAGTTTAACATTTTGTGAACCCGACTGAAATGTACAAACGTACACATAAAAGGCGGCCAAAATCGGTAATTAAGTAGTGAGAAAGAAAACAAAAGAAAAAGAGATGACAACTCCGTAACATGGTAAAGCAACCTTTTACAAAATAAAAACCAACAAAGAAACAAAACCAAAAACCACAAACAGGGGTGAATTGTAGAGAACAGAGACAGTGGGTTGTTTTGACATTGATAACGTGCAGCTGAGAACCTGCAGCAAAGAGTCACATAACTTTGAGGGAGCACGAGAAGAAACCAGCATGAGACAGAAAGAAAGGAGGGATGTGATCTCACCTGTAGAAGGCAAGTGAACAGCAGAGAGTGGCCTGTCGCAGCACTCTCCAAAGGAGCCAGCTGCAGCCAGGTCTTTTACCATCACACTCTCCATGGCAGTCCCTCTGCTGCCTTCTAGTCTCGCCTCATCCAGGGCACGCTCACCCTCTCTGCTTCTTCCTCGGCTGCCCAACCGCTTCACAGAACCAGCCACAGCTGCACCTTGTCTACACCAGCCAACCCACCGCCCCTGAAGCCAGCCCACAGCTGTACATTGTCAGTGCTGATTAACCCAGCTTCGTTCCTCTGCAGTAGCCTACAGTGCACAGCGCTAAGGAATGTGTTGTACGAACCTTCCGGGCTGTTCCGCGTCGATTCACAGTCAGTTACAAAAACTGAAGGACATGTCACAGGGCTTACGGCAGGAACTTTTGGGAGATTGGTTGCGGAATCTTTTCAAGTCTCGGGGAACCACCAGACGGTTGCAGGAGTTTACAACACGCGGAGGAATATTGTTATTGGTAATTGTAGTTATATTGACCATTATTCCCTGTATGCCGAACTGTGTAAGACCTATGATTCAAAAGTAGTTTAACCTCTAATGTTGTTTCTGTTCAAAATAAAGACGGGGGAAGTGTAGAGAGCTTTATGGCCAGTGCTGGAGGCCACGATGCCTGTGAAGGGCCTTGAAGGCTAAAGAAGAGAGAAAGTACGATAAGGTTGGCTGAACGCCTGGAAGGAAGACGGGGTATGAAGCAAGGCCAGAGCGGATGCGCGATGCCACATCTCCGCGGCTGGCTGAGAACACGAAACCGACAGAGATAAGAAGGAAGAGAGAAAAAAAGGCAAGAAGTTCAGTGCATTTGCAGCTTAGTAATTAACCAATTATATGTAGCCAAGACGTGTGTGAACAGCATTGATTAACCAATGATAATTTAGTATGGGGCGCGGGAACAGCAAACGAGGATATTATAAGCGTGGGTTCTGGACTAATAAAAGGTCTTCTGGTTGAACTCGGGAGTCCACGTCATCGTCTCCTCAGGCCATATGCTCCTCCGCCTCCTCGTCTGCCATTGCACGGACCTGCAAGGCCACACCATGAAAGTTAAAACAACGTTCATGGTGCATTCACTCCTGCCTGTGTTTGTCTAGAGCAGCTGTGATGCTGCCCCTGGTGTTACCTGCTCAGAGAACTGCTGCACCTACTGCTGCCACATTCTCTGCACCTCCTTCAGTTTCTCCGCATAGTGATCTCTTTCTGCCTGGAGCTTGAAAACTGACCCTGAGAGCTGTTCAAAACAAAATAAAACACAAAGAAAATCGTATTGGCTAAATAAATTTGGCAGTGACCGCTTCAGGGATAAAGCCTGAAGAAACCAGTGTTAACACAAAGCTCAGGCTGCATTCTTCTGCCACACAAGTTTCTTTACAGACATGAAGATCTGGATGTCATTCCGTACAACCCCTGAGCAACCCGGGTTTCCAGGCCTGCCTTCTCCTCCAGTGCCACCTGCAACTGCTGCTTTGCATCCAGACTCCCTGCCTGATTTGACAACTGCCAAGAAAAATCAAAAAGTCATGGCAAAATGTTAACACGCCACTTCTGCATAGCCTTTCCCCTGATAGCAACCTGCCACATGATCCATGTTGCAACCTTAAAGTGCTCCAACTCACGGTGATGTTCAATGAAAAAAAAAAAAAGAGGAGGGGGGAAGGAGATTAAAATCAAAAAGCTTAGATTTTAGCCCTGTAAAACAGGCTAAGCTAGACAGCTCCTCCCTACCAATTTTGTATTCACGACTTGTTTGATTAAAACCTATTTTCTTAATCTAAAAATCTGGCTCAGAAACTTTGTGCATTTCCAGAGTCTGTATTACACAGCCAGACCAGATGGTATAAAAGCTTGTGATTTTAAAAGTTGTCAAACACGTCAGGAATTTAAAGCCAGTGTCTGGAGCATGTCAGTTGGCACACAGTACTTTTCCCAGAAGAGGAGCAGCTGCCTTTATTTCAAGGGTAACTTAAGCCACTGACTGGGGAGGAAAAAAACCCCAAAACCAACAACAAACAAAAGAGCAGTTTCTTCCCTCACAGGCTCAGGTTCACACCGGCTTGCTCTCTGAACTGCTAACAGCTGGCTTCCTGAATTCCCTTCCTAACTGGCTGCTTCTCTTAACTTTCCCCAGCTGACCTTCGAGTTACCATTGTCCAATTCACCTTCTGCAAGGGTGGGTACAAACACCACCCCTATTCAACTGGCTTCTCAGTGAGACCACGAGACAGCTGCGTAACCAAAATGCCAAACAGATACAAAGCAGGAAAAGTCTTTGTATTGTCACGCGCTGTATGTTCAGTCACCCTCTCATATTGTACAACATTCTTTTCGCAGACCAGCGTCACAACAGCTTTCAGTCTACTGCTCCAGCTCCTTCAAACAGACCTTCTGTTCCTCAGAGGCCTCGCTGAAGGCCTGTGACCAAGAGGATGCCTTGATGAGGTTTTGTGCCTTCCTTTCCGAACAAGGGTTAAGCCTTGCCCCCACTCTCAGAAGCAAAGTCTTACAACGGTCAGTGTGATCTACCCTCACAGCCTGGAAGCAGTATGGGCACCTGGTGGATCCTCCGTTCAGCCATGTCCAGTTTCTGATCCCAATCCTTTATATATAACTGCAAGGCCGAGTACTTGGAAACCAGGCAGCAAAATTGCTGTGACAGCTGTGAATTCTTCTGCTTAATTTCCTCACTGCTTTTGCTGAAACAAACCAAAATTAAAGCAGCATCACTGTATGTACTATGGGTCTGGGCAAGTACATGTCATAAACTTACAATCCAGCTAGTCGTAACAGTTAGAATCACAGAAACATCACATCCAGTCACTTTTTTTAAGCTGAATATCCAGCCTCCCAAGTCACCACCTGTGGTGCATGCCCCTTGTGATGTTTTGTGGCTCTACCGGGAAGAGCAGTGACTCTGCAGTAACAAGCAGCAAATGGACTTACCTTTGTTTGTACAGCTCCTGTTTCAGGTCTTCTAGCTCCTTCATTAACTCTTCGTTACGCTGCAGAAAAAAAGAAATGACTGATTCAGCTGCAGACTTCAGCAAAATATTTCACCTTTAGCACATCAGCTGAAGTGGAAAGCATCAGAACTTTGGCAAAACCCTTCAGGACAGGTTGCTTAGAACCTCCTGAATTTGCCAGGAATAAATCTGCTCAGCCTTTTCAAACGCGATGCTACTAACTGAACGTGAGGTCATTTCTGCAGACTTCTGGATGAATATCAACACTGAAGTGTCTGCCTGATGGAGACCCTCCTGAGACAAGGTCTCGGTGGTGCTTCTGTTGCGTGGAGCTGGCAAGACTAATGAAGTAAGGTGCCGGATCTGAAGACAGCAACTGGACCATATGATTAGCGGTCACAGAAACCTGAATGACATTTGCCTTGACCATGGAGAACACAGGGCTTTACAAGGTTAATTAACAATTCAGAATGTTAATTTCTGCCTCTTCTCCGAGCAGGGACTACAGACTTTGCATTAGTGTACTGACAAGCAAATAGCCAAAGGCAGAGCTGCTGGTGAAGCATAAGCAGAGGTGACTCTTACCTTCTCTGCCTGTTTCTGCTGCAGAGAGACGGAGGCCAAAGTACGTTCCAGCTCCGACTCCCTCTGGAGAGATGAACGTAAACAAGCAGCAAGGCTCTCGGCTTCTCCTGAACAAGTCAGAACAGAGTGAGTTGAGGCTGGACCACAAAGAGCTTTTTGGAACTGGCTAAACAGCACTTTCTGCTTTGTCTACAAGCTCTTAAGGCAGCACAGAGCTTTGCAAGTCAGCAGACCTGGTTCCGCCCCTGGCTCTACAGGTGGCTCACTAGCAGCTCTGGGCAGTAAAGCTCTCTGTAACTACCATCCTCACTTTGAGGGAGATGATGAAACTTCCTCTGCAGAATAGGCAATATGTTGGTTGGGATCTTTCTTTCTAATAGAAGAAGTCGCTCAAACTTGGTTCAGAATGAAGGGCTCGGGTAAAACCTACCTTTACGCGATAGCTGTGTGGGAGGGAGGGTGGCGAAAAGGGAACTAAGTTTTAAAAGGATCAGAAGAAAGTCAGAAAGGAACAGCCTGGGGTAGTCACCGTGGCTGAACAGGGCTGACAAGGCTTTAGCGATGCACAAAAGAACCTCAACTGCCATGGGATCAACATGCTCCCACTTGGGGGCAGCTCTGGCGACAGAGGCAGCGATGGTGCCAAGTATTGCCCACCGAGGAGTCGGCCACTGCTGTGAGCTGGCTGCCAGCAACTGTCATGCCTCTGGCTTGAAATTCACACTTTGACCAACAGCTTGAGCTGGAGTGCCCACAGTCAATTACCTGATTTCTTCCCTGCAGCTTCTCGAGTATGTGCAAGGGCCGCCTGCAACTCAGACTTCTCAGAAGCTAGAATTCCAATAGTCTGGATACGAACCTTTGGGAAAGGAAAATCGGCTCAGCACAAAACTTCTTTGCTTGTAATTGCAACATCACTGTTGCCACAAAAGGCTAACTCAGTAAAGGGAAAGAGCTCGTGCAGTTAAGCACAGTCGGGCTGACTCCCAGTTTTCCTGAAGGAACGCGCTCGCGGCTTCCCGAGTAAAGACTATGAATGGTCAGTAATCCAGAGAACAGCAGAAGGCAGGCGGTGTTACTGTAATGGAGGCTCTGCCTTACCCGTAGCTGTTCCCTCAGCGCGGCTTGCTCTTCAGAAAATTTCTTTTCCAACTCCTTCTTTTCCTGTATAAAGAAATGATGCCTATTTAGCACAAAAACATAGATGGGTAACCCTTGTTTTGTAGCAAACTAAAAAAGCAGTGATACATTGGTAGGACTTGCAGCATCGAAACGACAGCAGCCTTTTAAAGACATACTTCAGCCCTGCGTTATTTGAACGCCTTCACTATTTATCCATCCTAGATTGGCAGTAACAGCATAGCACAATCGCTGCTAGCATAAAAACGGTAGTGCTTGGAAGCAAGCTACTGGCAAGGACTTGTATTCTCCTGCCTCCACCACACTCCTCTAATACTTGAGTATTTAAACGTTCGCTTGTGTCAAAATAAGAACGCTACCTGCCAGGCAGGCCTAACTCATGAAGTCAAATCATTCAACCCTACGCTACAAATGAAACTGAATCTAACATAAGACAAGACCACACGTGCCTGGGCCACAGCCCACTATACTCTCTGCGCCGCCAAGGAAGAGATACTATGTGGATAAGTGGCTAGCTGAAAAGGGTCACATAGACATAGTCCAGCTGGCTGGACAAAAATGCACATTGCTCTCAGCTTATCTGAAGTAAAGCAAAAATAACTGCCTTTGGCTGTCCTTGTTACACAATAACAGGAAGATTTTGGTGGGAAAAGAATGTTGCAGGTGGGAACCGATAACTACAGAAGAGAAACTAGGGGCGGGCTTGGTATTTAGGCAACTAACCAATAATGAGCTTAACTTTTGTAATATGTATGAGCTAATTATAAGAAGGCATAAAAGGTGACTGTAAGGTACAATAAACGAAGTCTGCTGATCACTCATATTGAGCGACTGTGTCTTCCCTCCGTCGCGACAAATGGCGCCCGAACAGGGACCCTAGAGAGGGCTGAACCTGCGAGCCACGGCTCGACGGAGATTCGGGTACCGGTCCTGAAAGCAGCGCAGGAGGCGGAAGGGCACAGTCCCCGCGCCCGGGAGCACCTACAGAGGGTCCCGCCGGCCACGCGTCGCCGAAGTCTCGCAAAGGCTGCAACAGCGCTGACGAAGGTATGGAGAGACAAGCGACGTACGATTCGCTCATATGCTTTTTAGAAAAGCGGAACGTTCAGGACATAGATTGTAAAAAGGAATTACCCGGGTTATTAGCGTATGGGATAGCATCCGGGACCCCCGCGGCAGCGGCGAGCGGCGGCGTGCGGCCCGGCAGGCCCCGTCCCGGCCGCGGTTTCTCTCCGAGGCTGCACCCCCCCCCTCCACCCCCCCCCGCTCCGATCGGCGCCATGGCGATGCAAGCGGCCAAGCGAGCTAACATCTGGCTGCCCCCAGAGGTCAATCGGATCCTTTATATTCGGAACCTGCCGTATGAAATCACAGCGGAGGAAATGTAGGATATCTTTGGGAAATACGGACCTATTCGACAAATCAGAGTTGGAAACACTCCTGAAACAAGAGGAACAGCTTAAGCTTCTGAAGGAAAAATACGGAATTGAGTACAAACCCACCAAAAAAAGTGCTTCAGATGTCCCCTACAAGAAATGGGTTTCTGCCTTGAACTAGCAAACATCTCTGTGCTTAAAGAGAAGCCTTTTTGCCTTGATGGAGATAATTTATTCTGTATTTATGCTGTATTCTGAATGTGGAAATTGGTTGGGACTAGGAGGCTGGCTTAAAGGCATTTTGCAAACGGGATTATTATTTTTGATCGTTATTGTAATAATAGTTTCTTGATCAAAACCAGCCAACACTATTTGTAAGCATTAGGCATATGTGGAAGAGAATGCCTTTATTTGAATCAGCAGTTAAGGTGTAGTTTAGTCTGATGCTGTGGTTTTATCTGCTTCTGGTGAATTTTTGAAGTGATGAAATCAGAGATACAAGGTATACTAAGAGTTATGAGGTAATAAGGTAATAATCTAAGTAAGGGTGCTGTCTTTTATATCTACAAGTGCAACATGCTTTTATGTAGCAGAGAGAAACTTTGACAATAATGTTGCTTGAGCGAGATGTGCATGTGACAACTTGGGAAAAGGGATATCACAACTGGAGTGCAACAGTGTTTCTATGTCTGGCAGAGTGAAATCTTTCAAGACCTGAGTTTAGACAGTCTAAAATAAATTGTTAGTATTCAGAAAACCCATCTTAGGCCTCTTTTGCTTACATAGTGTTATGGAAGTCAACTGCTATTGTAGAGAATTAATGATTTTTTAATACATATTAACGAATACTACTATTTTACCTTGAGGCAGTTGAGTGAGAAATACTCACGTGTAGCATTTGAGGGAATGTCAGCATAAATCGCACTTACAGTAAGACTGCATTTTTAATTACTGTACTCGTTAAGATTTGATGATGCCTTAAGGCTAAGGCCTTATATCACAGATTGGTTCTGAACTAAAAGGTGTGTGCACATGTAGATATGCACATTTGTGTTATTTTCCTTAATTGGCTACAAAATAATATAATTAGGTTGGGGACTAGATCTTGGGAATTTACCTATTATACTTCTGTTTGTTAAGGAACGTGCATAACACACAGCACCCATGTAGGCTTGGCTTGTGGCATAGTTGTCAAATTTAGCATAGACATTCAGACAGATAAGCAACGTACTCTTCTTGTGTGTATCACCTACAAGCCATCATGGCTTAGTGTGTAAATCTGTATGTAACTATTGAAAAATCCCCTTATGAATGTATATAGCTTAGAACTAATTTTTTCCCTTTGTTAATTCTTTGATATCAATGAGGTATTCTTCAGAAAATGTATGGACTGGTTGGTTGCATAAGGGCAGTTGTTATTTGGACAGAAAATTGTTAATGGTCAGGGATTTTCCACTAAAATATTTGCAAATATTCCTAGTCAAACATCAGTTTGGTTTCTTTTGGGGTTTTGAGCTTGCATTAGTCCATGTTCAGAACTTTAAAATTACCTTTGAATTTTTTAAACTTTTTGTATCACTGGAACAGAAAGAGCATCTAAATTAAAGCTTCAAGCTAACTTTATTTTTCAAGTATTTCTGGAATTATACTTCTGAACTGAGATTTTATAAGTTGGCTGTGTATTTTCCTGTGTTAAAACGCTGTTATTGAAAATGGTCAACCAGGCCTATGTCGCCCAAAATAAAAACGGGGGAATTGTGGATAACTGGCTAGCTGAAAAGGGTCACATAGACATAGTCCAGCTGGCTGGACAAAAATGCACATTGCTCTCAGCTTATCTGAAGTAAAGCAAAAATAACTGTCTTTGGCTGTTCTTGTTACACAATAACAGGAAGATTTTGGTGGGAAAAGAATGTTGCAGGTGGGAACGGATAACTACAGAAGAGAAACTAGGGGCGGGCTTGGTATTTAGGCAACTAACCAATAATGAGCTTAACTTTTGTAATATGTATGAGCTAATTATAAGAAGGCATAAAAGGTGACTGTAAGAGACAATAAACGAAGTCTGCTGATCACTCATATTGAGCGACTGTGTCTTCCCTCCGTCGCAACAATACTATTTTTCTGCCTATCCAAAAACAGGACACACTTTACCTTCTCCAGCTGATCCACTGCCTCCTGGCTCTGCTCTTTCTGTGGAAGAAAAGTGATGTACCAGTATCAAGAGAAAATACTCTCATACATCTGAAACACATTTTCACTTCAGCAAAGTAGGATACATGCCCAATTCATGCAAACAGAATTTCCACTGTCCTTTCTGTAGAGGACTAGGAAGTTCATCTTAGCTATTAAAAATACGAGATCTGGAGCTGCCCTCACTAATGTACTTCATATGCCAGGCATCTTTTTCATCGCTCAGTAGATTGCCACAGTTGTTCTCCAACACCGCTGCTGAAACCCCTCCATGTCTACATGTGAGCATCTACCACCTTCAGTTAAACTCGCACCCCCACATCTGTGCAACTGATGGCAGTAATCCTGGTGTATTGGGATGATCGCCAGAAATGCTGGGGGGTTTTAAAAAACACCACCAATAAATTAAAAAAAAAAACAACCAACCAATAACCCCAAAGAAAAACGTAGTCTTTTCCTTGAACTGAGACCTCAGACCTTTCTTCCACTGAAGAGCTGGCCTTAAGTCACGCAGAGCCGCACTTGTGTTGGCAGACTTCTGCAGGAGGTGGTATGGGAGGGCTGAAGCCAGATACAAAGAGAAGGGGTAATTCTGTCCTAGCCCATTTCCATCTTAGCGGTGAAGTATTTGGAGATTTGTTGTCCGTAGGTAATGCACCTTTAGATATGAGGTGAAGGAGACAAAGGTGGCAGCTGCCTACCCAGGCCGCCACACAACTGTGCTGCTGTGTTTGCTATTTGCTTGTTGTCTCCCTGACAGCTTCTTCACAGATGCCTCGTAACTAACTACATAAGCAGGGCTTTTTTGCCTTCCCAAAGAATGAGCATTGTCCAAGCTCTTTCTTTACTACTACTGCTACTACTTCAATGCATTTTGAAAGGTGACTACAGATGGAAGAGCGATGAGCGAGAGGTTTTGATTCTAGCAATGCCCATGCACAACATAACCAGCAAAAGCAAAGGCAAGACCACAAATGCAGCAAAGGCCCTACACAGTTGCAGGCCAGCGTAAAAGCAGGCACACAAGGAGAATCTTGGGTGGGCAATGCACTATGCCAAGTTCCTCTGCAGCCCAGCTAAAACAGAAAAAGAAACAGAATGGAACAAAAATAACCCAAAGCCCAAAGGAAAACAACAAGGGGGGGTCACGGGGTACACCGGGAAATGCTGAACTTTGCAAAAAGTGTACTTTTACAGAGGAACACAATGGGGAAAAGCATTTCACACAAGAAAGGCTCTTGTCAGACTGAAACAAGTCCACTTGGCTGCATTTCTTGCAGTGTTAAAGCTGAAGGCTGAAAAGCTGCAGCGGGAATCCATGCAGGCCACAGGACAAAGCAGTTCACTCATCGCGCCAAGAGAAGCTGAGGATATGATCAGAAACCAGCCCCAGACCCTCTCAGGCCTACTGCTCCCACTCTGCCGATATCGTTAGACCAGCAGCACCACCTGCAGAAACAGGTTTTCACACTGCTGCCAGCACCAGAATTGTGTGTTTCAAGGATTCGGACCAGGCGCAGAAATAGCTGTTTTATCAGGATGCTTATCATCCAGGGAAAGCCTGATGAGATCAGCAGAGCACACTTAAATGGAAACAACAAAACTCCGTTTCTTGTTCCTCAGTTGAGCCAATACATTCACCAGCGGCCTTAGACTTTGAGCCCCTTAACAGGTTTTCCGTGCAGCTCATTTTGTTCCCTACAGAGTGCCGTGTAAGCAGCCTTCCTTGTGGCACTAGGAGGGAACCCATAACTTTGCAGACACCCAAAGAGCTTGGAGGAGCAGCGAGGACCATGTCAGACTGGTTGGTTGGGTTGTTTCTTACCAGTTCCTCTATCTGTGTAACGAACTGCTTGTTCGTTAAGATTGCTGGAATCCAGGGCTACTGCCAGCTCCCGGTAACGTGTCTGATGGGCACATGCAGACAGGAGAAAAAGGAAGGAGCAGAAGAGGAGGAGGGGAGGAAAAAAAGCTGGAATTAAAGAGGACAGAAAAATAAATCCTATCGAACTGTGATAATCAGATTCTCCAAACAAAACAAAAATCTACCGTTTCAACAAAAGCAGCTGAGACATCAACACATTTTATCCATTCTGCCAAGGCTTCATTTTGACCCAACAGTGACTCAGAAATAAGAACGGCAGCTGCACGGAAGCCAGATTATCCCCAGTCCCCAAACTGGAAACACCTCCGATACCTGCCCCCCAGTGTTGATCACAACTACCCGATGATAGCACAAGACAACACTAGACAGCAGTGAACGAGAACTGTGCATTCAATTAGGTCTCGCTAACACTGCCGAAAGCAGAGTCCCAGTAAGTTATCAACAGCAGCAAATAAGAAAGGGGGCGGGGGGGACGGGGACACTGAGAACAACCTCCTTCCGTTTCCTTAATATTTGTGGAAGAAACAGCACTTTCTCCATTCACATATGATGTAGACTACAAGCAAAGCAGTCAAGTCAGCCAGTTTTATTCCCCAAGGCAACAAGTCACTACTAAGGAAGAACTGACTATCACAATAATGCTCCTTATAGCGCCTTTCACTCCAAAGTACCACACAGAGAAAACATCCTTTTCTGGGTAAGGAGAGATGCAGACTCCCTCTGCGACAAGCTAATGTCAATGATGCAGGTTGATTTCCCATTCTTTCCCACTAAATCAAGAATACATCTTTCCATGCATACATGCTGTCCATTCATCCCACTCAGCTTTTCTTCCCACTGCTGAATGTTTACGTTCTAAACCAGGATTTTTTGCTTCTCAATGCTTAAATATCATATTGTTCAGTAGGATGACTGCAGACACCGCTGAGATCCAGGAGTGTTTTCTTGAGCTGACTGCTTAAAGCTCCACATCAAATATCAAGAGAATTAATAGGACAAAAGGAATACAAAGGCAAATCAGAGTGAACTCCATTCCAACTTGCAGGTTTCACTGCATCTAACTGGTACCCCTGGTGATTACTATAGTTACGTTTATTGATAAGAGACGCACGGATATGTAGTAAACAGGAGTTACTTTATGACAACTGAACTGAAACAATGGTAGGAAAATAAGCTACCAAAATGATGCAAGTGGAACGAAAATCAGAGCTTTGCCACAGCAACAGCGGAAGACAACTCTGGGCTACCAAATTTGACTTCCCTGAGCTTCTATCACAATTTGATCAAGCCTTCCGTTTAAATAAACTGCCTGAAAAGAATTGTTTTAAAAAGGCTGGGGTTTTATGTTTGTGCCTGAACACGTTTCTATTGCTTATCGGCATAGTTCCTGCCCTTTCCTCTTCAGAAGCCTGGCAACGTGAAGACGCTAAAGCCTGTAAACGCTTGACTCAAAGGATCCGACTTCCTGCCTAAACCTATTTAAACCCAGCACTGGAACTTGCCAGACTGTACATCCCCTGCGCAAGTTTCATCGCCTGTTGTAAAACGGGTTGGCAGGAGTAACTAGACAGCTTCCTCAGGGCAGCTGCTTGCCTGGAGATCAGCAGAGTCATGCCCTTCAGAAGCAAGGCCCTAGGGAATACAGCAACGACACGCACAGCGGGAGAAATACAGACTAAGAAAACACTGCCTCTCCCTACTGCACTTGCCCTCAGCAGCTCAGTTAGTTTATCGCCTCACCCCACACTCCTCCTTTTCCTCAAAGCTCAGCTGCCTCGCGGAAGAGGTTTTGACAAGGTTCACTTTTTCACACGTTCAGTTCAACACAAACCAGAAGGGCGCAAGCACTTTACGAGCAATGGCAACGCATGGTATCAACTAGCTCCATGATGATAAAAACAGCAACAAAACTCAAGCAACTGACAGGGGCTATGTCAGGACAAGGCTCCACCCAAGAAATCGAGGCCAGCGTAAACAGAACCTGAAGCATGCAGTAGGGAGAGCGAGTCACTGCGAGGGACACAGAGCACTGCCTCACCTTCCTCCTGTCCAATGAGGGTATGGCTACCCCATTGGAGCGCTTCAGGTCCGACACCGGCACCTTCAGAATGTTCTGAATCTGAAGGAGGTGAAAGAAAAGGGGGAACGGCTCAGAAAAGGACAGAGAGAAAGTGTCGATCGGAGGGAGCCAAAGAAACCGGCATCCTCCGGCTGGCCAGGAGCACGCAGCTCAAAGCAGCAGCTCTGGGCACACCCAGGGCTGCGTGACAGCACCGCATGATCAGACACGGCTTTGGCACGTACCCTGAGCTCTAGTGTGCACCTTCCAGCAGCGGTAGCTGCTAACTATTGTGGCACGCTTCGCGTGCTGGCGATACAGGCAGCTGCGCCAGTCATCCATTACACCCGCATAACCATTTCCCGGCTCTAGTCACGTTGTTCAGAAAACCAAAGAACAAGGAGGTAGCAAATGAGCTGGGACAAAGACCGAGGCACTCACGTTCTCTGGAGGCTGCTGGTCATCGCCCAGGGGAGTCTCAGGTCGACCGTCTCCTTTAGTTTTGTGGTTTTCCTTACTTGCTGCAGCTGCTCCAGGGCTCTTCTTCTGCTGATACTCCTTCAGCTGTGAAAAATAATAATAATCTGAAATCCAAACAGAACATGCCTTCTGTGAGAATGATGTCAACCCCCCAGCCCCAACTCCACTGGGTAAAAAGACCAAGTGTAAGGACAAGAGAAACGCTCTTCAATGAGTTTGTCGCCCAGGGGGGGGGGGGAAGAAAAATAAAAATCAAAACACGTCCAAAAAAAAGGCTAAAGTAAGATCTAATGTGATGAGTTTACGACAAGAGACTCAGAGCTGCAAATGTTCAACTTTTGTACACAGCTAAGAGTTGCTGGGAAACGACTTGATACTCCATCCGGCAACTACAAGGAGATGAAAAGAAGTATCTTGGGGTGGGTTTTTTTTAGGGTTCTAACTAAGAGCATTGAGGAAAAATGAGTAAAGGGCAATGAAATCTGAATGTCAAGTGAAACATCAACACCTGACAGTAAGGTCTCCCACTCTGTGAAACACTTTGAGAAGGAACATTACAGTCCTTACAGACAAATGCCATGTTAATACAAGCAGCGTAGTCACTGTGAACTAAGGGGAGAAGCAACCTACAACGGATTTTTCAATCGCACCCGCTTCACCCCGGAGAAGCTAGTCGGATAAGCCGTTCGCTTGAACTCGGCTGGGTCTTCCGAGCCGAATCGTTCGTGCTCCAGCAGGGTGAAGCCCCCAGGCAAGCGAGCCCCAGGCAGTTCGGTCAACTGCCCGTTTCCCCAGCCCGCAGCCCGCCCTCCGCCCCCCCGCCGGGCCAGGCCGGGCCGGGCCGTGCCTCGGCCTCCAGGTGGGGAAAGAAGGCCCCGTTATTGGCAGAACTCCAAAATGGAAGCCCGAACCGCTCCAGGACACTTTCCCCTCGCAAGGACTTTCACATACGCCGCCGCCGCGGCCGGGGAGAAAACCAAGGGCGGGGAACTAAGTAAAATGACACCAACCCCCCCCCAAAAAGGGTGTGGGGGAGGCCAGGGGGAGGGAAAACCGCCAAACCGAACCCGGCGGACCCACGGCACCGCCGGCCCGGCCCGCCCCGGCCCCCGCCGCCCCTCACCTTCTCCTTGCCCGCCGCCAGCCAGCTCTGCCCGCTGCCCTCCGCCACGGCCGCCCCGCGCCTGCGCCGCCTTGGCTTCGCCCACCGCCGGCGGCAGCAGCCAGGGCCCGCCCAGCCTGCGCTGCCGCCCTGGAGGCCCGGCCCATCGCCGTGCCGCGACGTGCCCGGCCCATCGCCGGGCCCCGCCTCATGGCCGGGCTCCACCGGCTCGGCCACGTCGCCGGGCTGCGGCCCATGTCCGTGCCCCGCCGGGCCCGGCAACTCTGCTTTTGCCTCCTTCTCCTCAGGAGCAGGTGCCACCTTGCAGTGCCTGCTCCCCATGTTGGAGCCCGCACCGCCCGCTGCTCGGGTGACAGCCCGCACCGCCCGCTGCTCGGGTGACACCTGGCTGCCCGGCGTGCCCCACCCAGAGCTCACCTGCAGCTTCCCGGAGACGTTTGTTCCCCGGCGCTGACGGCACAGTGGGCCCTGTCGCTGGGAGACTCCACTTCCCAGCGTGCCCCGCGGCGCGCCCGCGCCTGCCGCTCCCGGCCGGCCCCGCGCGCACCCGGCCGGCCCGGCGGGAGGCGGCAGCCCTGGCCGAGCGGGTCCCGCCGAGCGCGGGTCGCAGCGCGCCCGCCCCGCCGCGGCCCGGGCCCGGCCGGTAGGAGCCGGGTCCCCGTGTTACAGATTTGCTAACGGTTACAATTAACTAACCTTATTTGATTTTATAAAATCATTTTCATAGAACTGTAGAGGAATAAGAAATATATTTTAGTGGAACTAGCAGCTGCACCACACAAGCTGCTGTGGAATCCTCTGTACAGCCCTGTACCACGGCCAAGGACTGAGAGCAACCGAATGAAACAACTCGTAGCTACCTGCCAAGAAACCGTGAACTTTAATAATAGTGATATAAAGAAATGGCATGGAATGGGGACAATCAGTTAACTGTAAATATATTTACACAAAGAATGTAGGTCTAGTAATTAGGACTCACTCACGCACCCGGCCGTCCATAAAGAAGTGTCTGCTTATCTCCCTCACATCGGGGTCGGCAAGTTTTTCATTCCGAGATTTCGGTACCAGCCGCTCCCCGCCCCCGCCGCGGGCCGTGCCTGCGCTGAGGCGGCGCGGCCCGGCCCCTGACGCGGCGCCGCTCTGCTCTGCCAGGGCCTCCGGTGGCGGCCGGCGGAGCGGCGCGGCCGGCTGCAGGTCCGCGGTGAGGCCCTGCGCGGGCTGGGGGGAGCGGGCCCTGCTCCAGGGCTGCCCCGGCCGCCGTCTGTGGCACGGCACGGCACGGCCCGGCCCGGCCCGGCACGGCCCGGCACGGCACGGCCGGGGGTGTGTTTTCTTGGGGCGGAGCTGCCGGCCTCGCCCCCCGGCGCTGCCTCGTCCTGGCAGCGCCTCTGAACACCGAAATTGTGGGGGTTACGGTCTTATTGTCAGCTGACGCTGTAAATCTACAAAACGCCGTAGAATATGATGGGGGGTGGGGCAACGTTACAGAAACCCATCAGTCTTTTACCTGAGCTTCCCCCCTCCCTGCCCAGGAGACACGTTTTCCCTTTTTTCTCCTCTTTTATCCACTGACAGACACATCAGAGGATTTTCTGGTTAGTGCCCCCCAGCACCGCAGCATCTTCCCCTGGGCTGAGGTAGCGTGAAACGTCTCCTGTGCTCTACAGATGCCCCCTCCCGCGTCCTGCCGACCTAATGGAACCAGCCAAGAAGCCCTGCAGTATGAAATCGAAGAGCTGAAGCAGAAAGACCTTGCTCTAGACCAGGAAACTGCACAATTCTTGTCCGAGTACGTCCTTGGCGAGCTCAGTGTCCGCTGTGATGCCTCAGTTGGTTTTGTTTAAAAAAAAAAATACGGTCTAGGGCTTAGAGCTAAAAGCCGTCCTCTTACGCCACTGCTTTTATCATGGCGTTGTGCAACGTTGATTACAGCGTTGTTTTGATTTATGGGACCCGTTAAGGGAGAATTCTTTCCACTTTATTTGGTAAAGCAAACCCAGGTTTCACTAGGAGCTGGGATAGGAGCATTTTAACTTTACCCCAGGTGTTGCTGAGGCAATTACCTGTGAACTGGGAATGAATGGTTTTAACCGTCGTGATGCTATGACACATCATGCTACCAGAAGGCCTTGTTCATGTGAGAATTAAAATTGAGATTGTGGCTTGTATGACCTGCCCGGTTTAGCCCCGGATGAAACGGTTTCCTTATTTGTTCCATCCCGATCAAGTGTCTATTTCTTTCCTGTCTGAATCGAGTGGGTTAAACGTTTGTGGTCAAGAAGCAGAGGTGTTTCCCAGGCAAGCGAAGGGCCTGGAAAGAGATGGGTGCCGCTTACAGGGTAGCGCAACTGCTTTAACTGTGGTTGCTTATGACCTACTGTGGCAGCTGCTTATTAGCAGCTCTTTTGAGATCAAGTTGCTGCTTGGTTTTTAAAGAGAGGGTATCTCTGTGGGTTATTTGTTGCAAAGGAGTGTTATTTTCTAAGGTCATGTGTAGTACAGAGAATGGAAACGGCAGAGCAACAAAGGCTGTTCCCAAAGCTTTTTTGCTTTACCACCACGCCTTTTTTTTTCACTAGCTACAGATTAGAGATACAGATACAAACTGAATTCACCACAGCCTATTCCTGTTTCTACTTGATTCTGAGAATTCAGGTGGGTTGGGGTTTTTTTGTAAGTCGATGCGGCAAAAAAAAACCCACTCAAAATGAGGGTCTACTTATTTGTAGCTTTCGTGTTGATGACTTGCAGCAACTGTACTTGCTGCCTTCGGATTCTGCTTTGGATAGTGCCAGGCTTGAGCGTCTCAAATCTCCTTGCTGTGCTGGGTCAGTAGGGGCAACACTCGCCGTGCGGCATTTTTGACCTTTTCTGCTTTTATTGCTACAGAGGCTACAGCCTGGAGGAATTGGAGCAGCACATTTCTCTGCTCGCTCCATGAGTACAATGATATTAAAGATGCTGGGCAGATGCTGCTGGGCAAACTGGGTAAGGAAGGGGAAAAGTGTTGATGAACAACTCAGTCAATGTTTTCATGTAGACAGAGAGAGAGAAGGTACTACGCCACGAAGGCAGAGCTTGTTTTAAAGATTCTTGAATTCTAGGGCTTTCATTGCCCAGCCACTTGTGCAGGCACAAACACTTCTGTCGTTATTTTCGCAGGATGTGTTTAGAACCGAACATGCGAAAGAATTGTCATCTACTGCTATTTTAGTCTGTGTTATGTACTGCCAAACTTTGTTCAGTCTTACCAATTTTTGTCAGTTTTGCTCTTCATATACTTTAAAAGAGTGTTGAGACAAGCAGAGAGCGCAGCTGCAAAACCTTAGGTTGGTTCCTTAGCTATGGGAGGTTCTGTGAGAGAGTTAGGGGCTACTGGGAGGAAAACACAACTTTTCTGACTGGTCTGATACTTCTGTAATGAAAATAGCCGTCTTTCTTTTCCAGCTGTTATCCAAGGGATTACTACAAAGCAGCTCTACCCTGAATACATACGACCTGGAGCTTAGCGACTAGTATTGAACCTGAAGATTGCCCCGTCCTGCAAAGCTGACACTTACTGGGCCGTGACGGTTTGGTGTGGTATTGGTTCAGAACGGACAGAAGGTGGCCTCAGAAGCGTGTGTGTGGAATTGCAACAGCGCGTGCATGAACAGCCTTATTTCCGAGCAGCTTTACAACGTGAAAGCTGTTGAATCTGTCAGCTGTGTCCTGCTTGTGGGAAAGGGATGTAGGACTTTGGATAATTTTGTCTCCTGTCTGATGGGACAGTATATTTTTTTTTTCGTTTCTTGGAAAGGCCGTAATTCAGGTTGATGTGAAGACTCTTCCCGTGGAGACCTTGCTTCTCTCCAGCATCCAGGGGCTGTTTGGTTACTGAATAATAGAGGAAGCGAGGGCATGCAAACGTGCAATGTAATAGCTGCTTTGAAAGAAAAGAAAAAACCCTCGGAAGCAGCAAGGGAAGAAGGCTGAATTTGTGGTGGCTTGGGGGTTGGTTTTGTTTTATGATCACATCTGGGTGAGTCTGGGTATTCTGCATTTTTGTACTTAACTGCTCGGGTAGCTAGAGGTTCTGTATCATTTCTGTGGTGAATGGCAAAAGGTGAAGTTGTATTGAACTGTCCTGTCTGAATAAAGCAGCTGTCAAATTTCTCAGGAATTCACTTATTGAAGAGCCTATAAAACAGCGCGTGAACCTGGGAGCAAATTCTTAACCTCTGATCTGAGACAACTGGAACATCTATTACTCAAATGTTTTCTGAGGACTCTCAATGGTGACGGTGTGGCAGCGCTACCCAGTAATGGGTAGGTGCCGAATTACCTTTACTGCTACAGAGGCTACAGCCTGGAGGAACTGGAGCAGCACATTTCGTTCTTGCGGCTAAAACAGGAACAGTCAAAAGTAAGGAGGAAGCGAGTGGTGCGGCAGAGCGGTAATAAGGGGAGCAGCGGCGATGATGAAAATGCTATCGGCAGACGCATTACAGAGGGGTGGAGGAGAGTGCGCTTGGAAAGTATGAAAGAGGGAGCGCACGCGTTTCCCGTGATATTACAAGATAGACACCCAGGCCAGTATCAGGCATTTCACTGGGAAATGATTAAGGAACTACGGAAAACTGTCACGCAAAATGCACTATATTCTCCTTTTACACAAATTTTGTTAGAGAACGTGATGATGGGTCCGCAGCTAGTGACTCTGCTAGAATGGATCCGTGACAAAGTGCTGGACTTTCCACCTGATGGCACTTTGCAAATTCCTGCCTGGCAAGCGGTCGGCAGGCGATTGTGTGATGCTGCCGTGGAGGGGGACTCCGTGGCAGGCATGTGTTTAGCGCCTTGCTGGCAAATTCTGACTCCTCTTTTGCCAAGCGTGGGCTAATTCTACTAACGGTGCTAAACCAGGGGAGGCTGTAAATCCCCCCGACAGCGCGGCTCTTCTCAACACACCGCCAGCGATGGCGATTCCCTCCACACCTCCTCTGCCCCCAGAGCTCCTGTCACTGATTGCAGCGACCCTCACAGCACAGGACCGAGCGCGGGAACAGGACAACTCGGACAATGATTCCATTGACACCGATAAACCTTTGGACCCAGGTCCTATAGACCCGGAAGAGGAGCTAGACCTTTTTCCTCCTCCCCCTGATGCACTGGCTGTATGTTCGGGGAGGGTGAAAGGGGGTCTGAGGGATCGGTGGCAGGAATGCAGGCGGGAAGCGCTTAAGCGAGGGCATTTGGGAGGCGCCATGGCACGTTCACTATTTTGTCAGCCAAATCAACCTGCAGAGTGGCAGCCTGTGCAATACGAGGCTGTTAAAGGGTTAAGCAAAGCCGTGCGGGAAGGGGGGATCCATAACACATTTGCTGTGTCCCTTCTTGGAGTGATGGCAGAGCCTTATACACTCACACCATGTGATTATTGGAAGTCATTGCTTTGTGTGGTACGCACACCGACGCAGTGCATGTGGTTATCTGGTTTTTGCGAGCTATGTGTAGTGGCCTCGATTGAAAAGCTTAATCGGGGAACTGCTGTGAACTGTGAGCCGTTGGCTGGAGAAAATAATTGTGCCGACCGATCCTGTGACTCAGGCAAGGCATCCCAGGGACAGCTATTTGCAGACGGAGGAGATGGCTACGAAGGCAGTCCGGGTAGGGGGATACGGGAGTCTGGGCGAGCCTCTAGTGCGTCCTTCGCCACGGTCTTGCAGGGTCCTAGAGAGTCATAGACTAACTTTATTGATCGGCTTCAGAATAGTTTGCAACAACAAGTCGAGCAGGAGGAAGCTCAAGGGTTGCTTTTAAAACAATTAGCTGTGATAATGCCAATGAAAAGTGAACATGGGCATCGCAGCCCTTGCACAGGCGCAACCCCAACACGTGTCAAATGGTTATAACCCAGAACTCACAGCAGACTGTAACTCCCAGGTTGAGTTCTGGAATGCAGCGTGACACGTTTTTGCTTCTCTAATCTCTTCTGTAAGAATAGTGCACGCTCTTAACTGGCTTCGTAAATAAGGCTGCTGGCTTGCTAAAGAAAGTAATGCTACAATACTATTTCTTATTTTTCCTGGCTTATTAACAGGTGTCGATTCTGTCCGTCGTATGTTGCTACAGAACCGAGTTGCTATTGATTTTTATTATTAGCGCAGGGACAAGGGTGTGAAGGCTTTGATAGGTTGCGTTACGTCAGTCTGAGTGACCACCATGAATCAATCCACAAAAGCATACAAAACTTAAAACAAAGATCCGCAGCAGAGCCAGGGGTGGGAGGCCTTTGGTCTCTTCTCACGGCTGGGAAACTTTGGGCCGTGGATCAAAAGTAGTCCAGGATTTATTATAATCGCCTTAACCCCCGTATTGATGTTTGCCTTACGTCTCCTATGCCTTTTTGTCCTGTATTCAGCGTTTAGCTGAGTGTGACATAAATCAGGTCACGGGCACCCAGCTACACACAACCTTTGCCTTGTCGCAATTCACAAGCAAAAAAGAGGAGGATAGAGAACGTCTGAAGAGATATACAGGAGAGGAAAATAGGGAATGGCTGACCTAACGAGAGATGAGAGAACAGCTAGGTATTGTGAAGGAGAGGAGGAAAGACGAACACGGTTATCTAGTGACAAATAGGTGTCTGCATGCGTGTAGCGGTACATAGCTATGTAACTGCGTGAATGATTTCTGCCCTGAGCCTGGTGGTACGTGCAGCTGTGGTTTGTGTCCGGGCTCAGAGATGTCAATACGGGCTTCTCTGTTACGGTCAAGTGTCTCTGGTTGCATTAAAAAACAAAACCAAACCAAACCAAAACAAAACAAAAAACACAGTGACTTTAATAAGACTGCAACCTGATCGAATTCCAAGAAATGTGAGATAAGATGAACTTCTGAATTTTGTTCATAAGCTGTAATGGAGTGCTACCTATATATGAATGCTAGAACATAGCTCTATTTCAGTGTGACCAGATTTAGCATGCAACTGCATCAGCATATTGACAGAATACCTTTTGAGTTATTTCTTTTTTTCATAACCTCTAAACTGGGAACAGCTCAAGGTGAAAAGAGACTGTTCAAATCCTCAGCTGTTGCCTCAGAAGGAATAACGTGTTCTTTGTGTACAGGTGAATTTAACACAGCTGAACATTTGTTTTGGGTTAGAAGTATCTGTCACACCTTCATCCCCACCACCACAACCTTTAAGGTCGGTGGGAAAAGCATTCTGTACTCTGTTGCAGCGGGGAAACTTCAGTTGAGCTGCAGTAGTTTGCGTACGTAACTGCAGCTCCTTTGGTGAAAATGAAGTTGTCGTAGAAGTTAGACTTTGAGTAACATACCCTTTGATACCTTGTAAGCGAGAAAGATTGTGTCCTGACAGCATGCTCTTTCCCACACTTGTGCCTAGAGTTGTACTTGAAATCAGGTTGCGTGTTAAGTTTAAACCTAATCACACAGATATCTCAAAGTCCACAAAGATACATCACTGCTTAGGGGATTCTTGCGGTATAGCAAGTGCAAAACCCGTTCCAAAGTAACGATCTAGTGAAGCGTTTTCTTTCAGGAACACCATTTTCCCACTTCTCATAGATTATACACCATACAACGTAATATCTCTCCATAAAGTGTCTTGTGGCTAAACCGCATTCTGCAAACTTGTATTAGAAATAGATGTTTGCACTTTCACCTGCCGAAGTTCCCTAAGCTAAAGGATTGCGACCTAGGCATTGCTACGAAGCTCAAAGATCGTGACAACAGTGATGGAGAAGAGTGATTTAACACGTAGTTGATTTATGGTTCATACAGGACTATATCACACTACAAAACCGGTATTAATTCAGAGTTGTGGATGTACTGCATGTTCAGGTAATAGTTTCTCTACAATTTAAAAAAAAAAAAAGTGACTAAGCTATAAATACCGTATACTCTTATCTTTCCCTATTTTTTAAGCATTTTTTTATTTCCCTGTTTGTGTATAGTTTTCTATACCTATCTAGATATAAACCACCAACACAAAGCAACCAGAACATTTTGAGAAACTTTTATAGTTAACTTCTGCATTTAATTCCAGTAACAATCTAGAGGTGTCCATTCAGCTGTTTGCTTAGTTCCAAGCCTTCATTGTGTGCTCCCAGGTTCTTTGAAAAGCAGCAATAACAGTCGAGCAGTTATTTAAAGTGAAACTTTGCTCTACGCAACTTCCACTTCCATGCCTTAGAATGGAGGCACAGCGGAACACTCACCCAAGGGCAAGATTTCAAGAGCTCTTAAGTAGGTTTTATCTTTTCATTTTAGGAGAGAAAATGTTTCTTAACAGCTTACATACAGAATTTACAAGTTAAACACAATTTCTCATGCTCGTTTATTTGATTAGAAGTTTCTGAAAAATATTTTCATAACACTTCCATAGCTTATTGCATGTTCTTGTAAATAATCATAAACCTGTATGTTGACCTCTGTAGGAAATGCACCGATAACAAGTTTAACATTTTGTGAACCCGACTGAAATGTACGAACGTACACATAAAAGAAGGCTAAAACTGGTAATTAAGTCATGAGACAGAAAACAAAAGAAAAAGGATGACAACTCCATAACATGGTAAAGCAACCTTTTACAAAATAAAAACCCAAAAACCCAGCAAAGAAACAAAACCAAAAACCACAAACAGGGGTGAATTGTAGAGAACAGAGACAGTGGGTTGTTTCGACATCGATAACGTGCAGCTGAGAACCTGCAGCAAAGAGTCACATAACTTTGAGGGAGCACGAGAAGAAACCAGCATGAGACAGAAAGAAAGGAGGGATGTGATCTCACCTGTAGAAGGCAAGTGAACAGCAGAGAGTGGCCTGTTGCAGCACTCTCCAAAGGAGCCAGCTGCAGCCAGGTCTTTTACCATCACACTCTCCATGGCAGTCCCTCTGCTGCCTTCTAGTCTCGCCTCATCCAGGGCACGCTCACCCTCTCTGCTTCTTCCTCGGCTGCCCAACCGCTTCACAGAACCAGCCACAGCTGCACCTTGTCTACACCAGCCAACCCACCGCCCCTGAAGCCAGCCCACAGCTGTACATTGTCAGTGCTGATTAACCCAGCTTCGTTCCTCTGCAGTAGCCTACAGTGCACAGCGCTAAGGAATGGGTTGTACGAACCTTCCGGGCTGTTCCGCGTCGATTCACAGTCAGTTACAAAAACTGAAGGACATGTCACAGGGCTTACGGCAGGAACTTTTGGGAGATTGGTTGCGGAATCTTTTCAAGTCTCGGGGAACCACCAGATGGTTGCAGGACTTCACAACACGCGGAGGAATATTGCTATTGGTAATTGTAGTTTTATTGACCATTTTTCCCTGTATGCCGAACTGTGTAAGACCTATGATTCAAAAGTAGTTTAACCTCTAATGTTGTTTCTGTTCAAAATAAAGACGGGGGAAGTGTAGAGAGCTTTATGGCCAGTGCTGGAGGCCACGATGCCTGTGAAGGGCCTTGAAGGCTAAAGAAGAGAGAAAGTACGATAAGGTTGGCTGAACGCCTGGAAGGAAGACGGGGTATGAAGCAAGGCCAGAGCGGATGCGCGATGCCACATCTCGGCGGCTGGCTGGCTGAGAACATGAAACCCGCAGAGATAAGAAAGAAGAGAGAAAAAAAACGCAAGAAGTTCAGTGCATTTGCAGCTTAGTAATTGACCAATTATACGTGGCCAAGAAGTGCGTGAACAGTATTGATTAACCAAGGATATTTTAGTATGGGGCGCGTGAACAGCAAACGAGGATATTATAAGCGTGGGTTCTGGACTAATAAAAGGTCTTCTGGTCGAACTCAGGAGTCCACGTCATCATCTCCGCAGGCCACATGCTCCTCCTTCTCGTCTGCCATTGCACGGACCTGCAAGGCCACACAATAAAAGTCAAAACAGCGTTCATGGTGCATTCACTCCTGCCTGTGTTTGTCTAAAGCAGCTGTGATGCTGCCCCTGGTGTTACCTGTTCAGAGAGCTGCTGCACCTGCTGCTGCCAAATGCTCCACACCTTCACTTTCTCTACATACTGCTCTCTTTCTGCCTGGAGCTGGTGAACGGACTCCGAGAGCTGTTCAAAACAAAATTAAACACAAAGAAAATCGTATTGGCTAAATAAATTTGGCAGTGACCGCTTCAGGGATAAAGCCTGAAGAAACCAGTGTTAACACAAAGCTCAGGCTGCATTCTTCTGCCACACAAGTTTCTTTACAGACATGAAGATTTGAATGTCATTTCGTACAACCCCTGAGCAACCTGGGTTTCCAGGCCTGCCTTCTCCTCCAGTGCCACCTGCAACTGCTGCTTTGCATCCAGACTCCCTGCCTGATTTGACAACTGCCAACAAAAATCAAAAAGTCATGGCAAAATGTTAACACGCCACATCTGCATAGCCTTTCCCCTGACAGTAACCTGCCACTTATGATCCATGTTGCAACCCTAAAGTGCTCCGACTCACGGTGATGTCCAATGGGAAAAAAAAAAAAAAAAAGAAAAAAAGAGGGAGGAAAGGAGATTTCTGTGTTTCACAGCCAAGAAAGCTGAAGTGGCTGAGACGGGAAGGGTCTGCCTCGCGTTAAGACACCAATGGCAGCAGAAGCTCATGCCAACAATCAGCTTTTCTGCCCTATTAGCGCCAAGTGAGCTTCTGAACAGCATTCTCCTGATGCAGGATTTTTACAAGACGGCAACTGGAAAAAGAAATCTGTCATGACATATTGCAATTAAAGATTAGTTTTCAAATGATTTCTGAAACCCCAGGCACAACGGTCCACATAACAGCCAATCAGATCAAAATGTATCTCTCCGTGCCAAGAAAACGAGAGCGGGGAAAAAACTGGGAAAACAAGAAGGAACATAATTCTCCTTTTTCAGAACAGGACTAAAACTGCAGATGCAGGTAGGCCTGCACTGCAAGACCAAATGCCAGCTCAGCAACAGCACCGGACCACCCATCTTCACCTCACCCTCCAGTGTGAAACCAGCCTCTTTCTCTGAGATCTAACTTAAACTGAGCTTACGAGCATTCACTGAAAATAATCCCCGTGACAAGAGCAAAACCCCAATCAAAATACATGCTTTCTGGTGCTAGACAGGCACACCCAGCACCCTCAGAGCTAACAGTATGTCACGTCACTCGGGTTCTACCGGTACGCAACCTACACGTACAAGGTCCAGCTGGAGGGACTTTCAGCTTTTCACTCTGTCTGCTGGACAGAACGGCTGCTGTATTATCACACAAAAAAAGGAGAAAAGGAATACCAAAGGCCAATCGGAGTGAACTCTGTTCCGTCTTGCGGGTTTCACTGCATCTACCTGGTACCGCTGGTGATTACTATAGTTACATTTATTGATAAAAGACGCACAGATATGTAGTAAATACGAGTTACTTTATGACAACTGAACTGAAGCAATGGTAGGAAAATAAGCTACCAAAATGATGCAAGTGAAACGAAAATCAGAGCTTTGCCACAGCAACAGCGGAAGACAACTCTGGGCTACCAAATTTGACTTCCCTGAGCTTCTATCCCAATTTGATCAAGCCTTACATTTAAATAAACTGCCTGAAAAGAATTGGTTTAAAAAGGCTGGGGTTTTATGTTTGTGCCTGAACACGTTTCTGTGACTTATTGGCATAGTTCCTGCCCTTTCCTCTTCAGAAGCCTGGCAACATGAAGACGCTAAAGCCTGTAAATGCTTGACTCAAAGGATCCGACTTCCTGCCTAAACCTATTTAAACCCAGCACTGGAACTTGCCAGACTGTGCATCCCCTGCGCAAGTTTCATTGCCTGTTGTAAAACGGGTTGGCAGGAGTAACTAGACAGCTTCCTCAGGGCAGCTGTTCAGAAAAACCAAAGAGCAAGGAGGTAGCAAATGAGCTGGGACAAAGACCGAGGCACTCACATTCTCTGGAGGCTGCTGGTCATCGCCCGTGGGAGTCTCGGGCCGACCGTCGTCTTTAGTTTTGCGTTTTTTCTTAGCTCCTGCAGCTGCTCCAGGGCTCTTCTTCTGCTGATACTCCTTCAGCTGTGAAAAATAATAATAATAATGATCTGAAATCCAAACAGAATATGCCTTCCGTGAGAATGATGTCAACCCCCCAGCCCCAACTCCACTGGCTAAAAAGACCAAGAGAAATGCTCTTCAATGAGTTTGTCGCTCCGGCGGAAGAAAAATAAAAATCAAAACACGTCCAGAAAAGGCTAACCTAAGATCTAATGCGATGAGTGTTCAACTTTTGTATACAGCTAAGAGTTTTTGGGAAACGACTTGATACTCCATCCTGCAACTACAAGGAGATGAAAAGAAGTATCTTGGGGTGGGGTTTTTTTAGGGTTCTAACTAAGAGCATTAAGGAAAAATGAATAAAGGGCAATTAAATCTGAATGTCAAGTGAAACATCAACACCTGACAGTAAGGTCTCCCACTCTGTGAAACACTTTGAGGAGGAAAATTACAATCCTCACAGACAAACGCCACGTTAATACAAGCAGCGTAGTCACTGTGAACTAAGGGGAGAAGCAACCTACAACGGATTTTTCAATCGCACCCGCTTCACCCCGGAGAAGCTAGTCTGATAAGCCGTTCGCTTGAATTCGGCTGGGTCTTCCGAGCCGAATCGTTCGTGCTCCAGCAGGGTGAAGCCCCCAGGCAAGCGAGCCCCAGGCAGTTCGGTCAACTGCCCGTTTCCCCAGCCCGCAGCCCGCCCTCCGCCCCCCCGCCGGGCCGGGCCGGGCCGGGCCGCGCCTCGGCCTCCAGGTGGGGAAAGAAGGACCCGTTATTGGCAGAACTCCAAAACAGAAGCCCGAACCGCTCCAGGACACTTTCCCCTCGCAAGGACTTTCACATACGCCGCCCACGCCGCGGCCGGGGAACTAAGTAACATGAGACCAAAAAAACCCAAAAAAGGGTGTGGGGGAGGCCAGGGGGAGGGAAAACCGCCAAACCGAACCCGGCAGATCCACGGCACCGCCGCCCCTCACCTTCTCCTTGCCCGCCGCCAGCCAGCTCTGCCCGCTGCCGCCCGCCACGGCCGCCCCGCGCCTGGGCCGCCTTAGCTTCGCCCACCAGCGGCGCCAGCAGCCAGGGCCCGCCCAGCCTGCGCTGCCGCCCTGGAGGCCCGGCCCATCGCCGTGCCGCGACGTGCCCGGCCCACCGCCGGGCCCCGCCTCGTGGCCGGGCTCCACCGGCTCGGGCTCGTCGGCGGGCCGCGGCTCGTGGCCGGGCTCCACCGGCTCGGGCTCGCCGCCAGGCTGCGGCGGCTCGGGCTCGCGGTCGGGCTGCGGCGGCTCGGGCTCGCCGCCGGGCTGCGGCCCATGTCCGTGCCCCGCCGGGCCCGGCAACTCTGCTTTTGCCTCCTTCTCCTCAGGAGCAGGTGCCACCTTGCAGTGCCTGCTCCCCATGTTGGAGCCCGCACCGCCCGCTGCTCGGGTGACAGCCCGCACCGCCCGCTGCTCGGGTGACAGCCCACACCGCCCGCTGCTCGGGTGACACCTGGCTGCCCGGCGTGCCCCACCCAGAGCTCACCTGCAGCTTCCCGGAGACGTTTGTTCCCCGGCGCTGACGGCACAGCGGGCCCTGTCGCTGGGAGACTCCACTTCCCAGCGTGCCCCGCGGCGCGCCCGCGCCTGCCGCTCCCGGCCGGCCCCGCGCGCACCCGGCCGGCCCGGCGGGAGGCGGCAGCCCTGGCCGAGCGGGTCCCGCCGAGCGCGGGTCGCAGCGCGCCCGCCCCGCCGCGGCCCGGGCCCGGCCGGTAGGAGCCGGGTCCCCGTGTTACAGATTTGCTAACGGTTACAATTAACTAACCTTATTTGATTTTATAAAATCATTTTCATAGAACTGTAGAGGAATAAGAAATATATTTTAGTGGAACTAGCAGCTGCACCACACAAGCTGCTGTGGAATCCTCTGTACAGCCCTGTACCACGGCCAAGGACTGAGAGCAACCGAATGAAACAACTCGTAGCTACCTGCCAAGAAACCGTGAACTTTAATAATAGTGATATAAAGAAATGGCATGGAATGGGGACAATCAGTTAACTGTAAATATATTTACACAAAGAATGTAGGTCTAGTAATTAGGACTCACTCACGCACCCGGCCGTCCATAAAGAAGTGTCTGCTTATCTCCCTCACATCGGGGTCGGCAAGTTTTTCATTCCGAGATTTCGGTACCAGCCGCTCCCCGCCCCCGCCGCGGGCCGTGCCTGCGCTGAGGCGGCGCGGCCCGGCCCCTGACGCGGCGCCGCTCTGCTCTGCCAGGGCCTCCGGTGGCGGCCGGCGGAGCGGCGCGGCCGGCTGCAGGTCCGCGGTGAGGCCCTGCGCGGGCTGGGGGGAGCGGGCCCTGCTCCAGGGCTGCCCCGGCCGCCGTCTGTGGCACGGCACGGCACGGCCCGGCCCGGCCCGGCACGGCCCGGCACGGCACGGCCGGGGGTGTGTTTTCTTGGGGCGGAGCTGCCGGCCTCGCCCCCCGGCGCTGCCTCGTCCTGGCAGCGCCTCTGAACACCGAAATTGTGGGGGTTACGGTCTTATTGTCACCTGACGCTGTAAATCTACAAAACGCCGTAGAATATGATGGGGGGCGGGGCAACGTTACAGAAACCCATCAGTCTTTTACCTGAGCTTCCCCCCTCCCTGCCCAGGAGACACGTTTTCCCTTTTTTCTCCTCTTTTATCCACTGACAGACACATCAGAGGATTTTCTGGTTAGTGCCCCCCAGCACCGCAGCATCTTCCCCTGGGCTGAGGTAGCGTGAAATGTCTCCTGTGCTCTACAGATGCCCCGTCCCGCGTCCTGCCGACCTAATGGAACCAGCCAAGAAGCCCTGCAGTATGAAATCGAAGAGCTGAAGCAGAAAGACCTTGCTCTAGACCAGGAAACTGCACAATTCTTGTCCGAGTACGTCCTTGGCGAGCTCAGTGTCCGCTGTGATGCCTCAGTTGGTTTTGTTTAAAAAAAAAAATACGGTCTAGGGCTTAGAGCTAAAAGCCGTCCTCTTACGCCACCGTTTTTATCGTGGTGTCGTGCAACGTTGATTACAGCGTTGTTTTGATTTATGGGACCCGTTAAGGGAGAACTCTTTCCACTTTATTTGGTAAAGCAAACCCAGGTTTCACTAGGAGCTGGGACAGGAGCATTTTAACTTTACCCCAGGTGTTGCTGAGGCAAATTACCTGTGAACTGGGAATGAATGGTTTTAACCGTCGTGATGCTATGACACATCATGCTACCAGAAGGCCTTGTTCATGTGAGAATTAAAATTGAGATTGTGGCTTGTATGACCTGCCCGGTTTAGCCCCGGATGAAACGGTTTCCTTGTTTGTTCCATCCCGATCAAGTGTCTACTTATTTCCTGTCTGAAGCGAGTGGGTTAAACGTTGGTGTTCAAGAAGCAGAGGTGTTTCCCAGGCAAGCGAAGGGCCTGGAAAGAGATGGGTGCCGCTTACAGGGTAGCGCAACTGCTTTAACTGTGGTTTCTTATGACCTACTGTGGCAGCTGCTTATTAGCAGCTCTTTTGAGATCAAGTTGCTGCTTGGTTTTTAAAGAGAGGGTATCTCTGTGGGTTATTTGTTGCAAAGGAGTGTTATTTTCTAAGGTCATGTGTAGTACAGAGAATGGAAACGGCAGAGCAACAAAGGCTGTTCCCAAAGCTTTTTTGCTTTACCACCACGCCTTTTTTTTTCACTAGCTACAGATTAGAGATACAGATATAAACTGAATTCACCACAGCCTATTCCTGTTCCTACTTGATTCTGAGAATTCGGGTGGGTTGGGGTTTTTTTGTAAGTCGATGCGGCAAAAAAACCCCCACTCAAAGTGAGGGTCTACTCATTTGTAGCTTTCGTGTTGATGACTTGCAGCAACTGTACTTGCTGCCTTCGGATTCTGCTTTGGGTAGTGCCAGGCTTGAGCGTCTCAAATCTCCTTGCTGTGCTGGGTCAGTAGGGGCAACACTCGCCGTGCGGCATTTTTGACCTTTTCTGCTTTTATTGCTACAGAGGCTACAGCCTGGAGGAATTGGAGCAGCACATTTCTCTGCTCGCTCCATGAGTACAATGATATTAAAGATGCTGGGCAGATGCTGCTGGGCAAACTGGGTAAGGAAGGGGAAAACTGTTGATGAACAACTCAGTCAATGTTTTCATGTAGACAGAGAGAGAGAAGGTACTACGCCACGAAGGCAGAGCTTGTTTTAAAGATTCTTGAATTCTAGGGCTTTCATTGCCCAGCCACTTGTGCAGGCACAAACACTTCTGTCGTTATTTTCGCAGGATGTGTTTAGAACCGAACATGCGAAAGAATTGTCATCTACTGCTATTTTAGTCTGTGTTATGTACTGCCAAACTTTGTTCAGTCTTACCAATTTTTGTCAGTTTTGCTCTTCATATACTTTAAAAGAGTGTTGAGACAAGCAGAGAGCGCAGCTGCAAAACCTTAGGTTGGTTCCTTAGCTATGGGAGGTTCTGTGAGAGAGTTAGGGGCTACTGGGAGGAAAACACAACTTTTCTGACTGGTCTGATACTTCTGTAATGAAAATAGCCGTCTTTCTTTTCCAGCTGTTATCCGAGGGGTTACTACAAAGCAGCTCTACCCTGAATACATACGACCTGGAGCTTAGCGACTAGTATTGAACCTGAAGATTGCCCCGTCCTGCAAAGCTGACACTTACTGGGCCGTGACGGTTTGGTGTGGTATTGGTTCAGAACGGACAGAAGGTGGCCTCAGAAGCTGTGTGTGGAATTGCAACAGCGCGTGCATGAACAGCCTTATTTCCGAGCAGCTTTACAACGTGAAAGCTGTTGAATCTGTCAGCTGTGTCCTGCTTGTGGGAAAGGGATGTAGGACTTTGGATGATTTTGTCTCCTGTCTGATGGGACAGTATATTTTTTTTTTCGTTTGTTGGAAAGGCCGTAATTCAGGTTGATGTGAAGACTCTTCCCGTGGAGACCTTGCTTCTCTCCAGCATCCAGGGGCTGTTTGGTTACTGAATAATAGAGGAAGCGAGGGCATGCAAACGTGCAATGTAATAGCTGCTTTGAAAGAAAAGAAAAAACCCTCGGAAGCAGCAAGGGAAGAAGGCTGAATTTGTGGTGGCTTGGGGGTTGGTTTTGTTTTATGATCACATCTGGGTGAGTCTGGGTCTTCTGCATTTTTGTACTTAACTGCTCGGGTAGCTAGAGGTTCTGTATCATTTCTGTGGTGAATGGCAAAAGGTGAAGTTGTATTGAACTGTCCTGTCTGAATAAAGCAGCTGTCACATTTCTCAGGAATTCACTTATTGAAGAGCCTATAAAACAGTGCGTGAACCTGGGAGCAAATTCTTAACCTCTATTCTGAGACAACTGGAACATCTATTACTCAAATGTTTTCTGAGGACTCTCAATGGTGACGGTGTGGCAGCGCTACCCAGTAATGGGTAGGTGCCGAATTACCTTTACTGCTACAGAGGCTACAGCCTGGAGGAACTGGAGCAGCACATTTCGTTCTTGCGGCTAAAAAAGGAACAGTCAAAAGTAAGGAGGAAGCGAGTGGTGCGGCAGAGCGGTAATAAGGGGAGCAGCGGCGATGATGAAAATGCTATCGGCAGACGCGTTACAGAGGGGTGGAGGAGAGTGCGCTTGGAAAGTATGAAAGAGGGAGCGCACGCGTTTCCCGTGATATTACAAGATAGACACCCAGGCCAGTATCAGGCATTTCACTGGGAAATGATTAAGGAACTACGGAAAACTGTCACGCAAAATGCACTATATTCTCCTTTTACACAAATTTTGTTAGAGAACGTGATGATGGGTCCGCAGCTAGTGACTCTGCTAGAATGGATCCGTGACAAAGTGCTGGACTTTCCACCTGATGGCACCTGGAAAATTCCTGCCTGGCAAGCGGTCGGCAGGCGATTGTGTGATGCTGCCGTGGAGGGGGACTCCGTGGCAGGCATGTGTTTAGCGCCTTGCTGGCAAATTCTGACTCCTCTTTTGCCAAGCGTGGGCTAATTCTACTAACGGTGCTAAACCAGGGGAGGCTGTAAATCCCCCCGACAGCGCGGCTCTTCTCAACACACCGTCGACGACGGCGATTCCCTCCACACCTCCTCTGCCCCCAGAGCTCCTGTCACTGATTGCAGCGACCCTCACAGCACAGGACCGAGCGTGGGAACAGGACAACTCGGACAATGATTCCATTGACACCGATAAACCTTTGGACCCAGGTCCTATAGACCCGGAAGAGGAGCTAGACCTTTTTCCTCCTCCCCCTGATGCACTGGCTGTATGTTCGGGGAGGGTGAAAGGGGGTCTGAGGGATCGGTGGCAGGAATGCAGGCGGGAAGCGCTTAAGCGAGGGCATTTGGGAGGCGCCATGGCACGTTCACTATTTTGTCAGCCAAATCAACCTGCAGAGTGGCAGCCTGTGCAATACGAGGCTGTTAAAGGGTTAAGCAAAGCCGTGCGGGAAGGGGGGATCCATAACACATTTGCTGTGTCCCTTCTTGGAGTGATGGCAGAGCCTTATACACTCACACCATGTGATTATTGGAAGTCATTGCTTTGTGTGGTACGCACACCGACGCAGTGCATGTGGTTATCTGGTTTTTGCGAGCTATGTGTAGTGGCCTCGATTGAAAAGCTTAATCGGGGAACTGCTGTGAACTGTGAGCCGTTGGCTGGAGAAAATAATTGTGCCGACCGATCCTGTGACTCAGGCAAGGCATCCCAGGGACAGCTATTTGCAGACGGAGGAGATGGCTACGAAGGCAGTCCGGGTAGGGGGATACGGGAGTCTGGGCGAGCCTCTAGTGCGTCCTTCGCCACGGTCTTGCAGGGTCCTAGAGAGTCATAGACTAACTTTATTGATCGGCTTCAGAATAGTTTGCAACAACAAGTCGAGCAGGAGGAAGCTCAAGGGTTGCTTTTAAAACAATTAGCTGTGATAATGCCAATGAAAAGTGAACATGGGCATCGCAGCCCTTGCACAGGCGCAACCCCAACACGTGTCAAATGGTTATAACCCAGAACTCACAGCAGACTGTAACTCCCAGGTTGAGTTCTGGAATGCAGCGTGACACGTTTTTGCTTCTCTAATCTCTTCTGTAAGAATACTGCACGCTCTTAACTGGCTTCGTAAATAAGGCTGCTGGCTTGCTAAAGAAAGTAATGCTACAATACTATTTCTTATTTTTCCTGGCTTATTAACAGGTGTCGATTCTGTCCGTCGTATGTTGCTACAGAACCGAGTTGCTATTGATTTTTATTATTAGCGCAGGGACAAGGGTGTGAAGGCTTTGATAGGTTGCGTTACGTCAGTCTGAGTGACCACCATGAATCAATCCACAAAAGCATACAAAACTTAAAACAAAGATCCGCAGCAGAGCCAGGGGTGGGAGGCCTTTGGTCTCTTCTCACGGCTGGGAAACTTTGGGCCGTGGATCAAAAGTAGTCCAGGATTTATTATAATCGCCTTAACCCCCGTATTGATGTTTGCCTTACGTCTCCTATGCCTTTTTGTCCTGTATTCAGCGTTTAGCTGAGTGTGACATAAATCAGGTCACGGGCACCCAGCTACACACAACCTTTGCCTTGTCGCAATTCACAAGCAAAAAAGAGGAGGATAGAGAACGTCTGAAGAGATATACAGGAGAGGAAAATAGGGAATGGCTGACCTAACGAGAGATGAGAGAACAGCTAGGTATTGTGAAGGAGAGGAGGAAAGACGAACACGGTTATCTAGTGACAAATAGGTGTCTGCATGCGTGTAGCGGTACATAGCTATGCAACTGCGTGAATGATTTCTGCCCTGAGCCTGGTGGTACGTGCAGCTGTGGTTTGTGTCCGGGCTCAGAGATGTCAATACGGGCTTCTCTGTTACGGTCAAGTGTCTCTGGTTGCATTAAAAAACAAAACCAAACCAAACCAAAACAAAACAAAAAACACAGTGACTTTAATAAGACTGCAACCTGATCGAATTCCAAGAAATGTGAGATAAGATGAACTTCTGAATTTTGTTCATAAGCTGTAATGGAGTGCTACCTATATATGAATGCTAGAACATAGCTCTATTTCAGTGTGACCAGAATTTAGCATGCAACTGCATCAGCATATTGACAGAATACCTTTTGAGTTATTTCTTTTTTTCATAACCTCTAAACTGGGAACAGCTCAAGGTGAAAAGAGACTGTTCAAATCCTCAGCTGTTGCCTCAGAAGGAATAACGTGTTCTTTGTGTACAGGTGAATTTAACACAGCTGAACATTTGTTTTGGGTTAGAAGTATCTGTCACACCTTCATCCCCACCACCACAACCTTTAAGGTCGGTGGGAAAAGCATTCTGTACTCTGTTGCAGCGGGGAAACTTCAGTTGAGCTGCAGTAGTTTGCGTACGTAACTGCAGCTCCTTTGGTGAAAATGAAGTTGTCGTAGAAGTTAGACTTTAACTTGAGTAACATACCCTTTGATACCTTGTAAGCGAGAAAGATTGTGTCCTGACAGCATGCTCTTTCCCACGCTTGTGCCTAGAGTTGTACTTGAAATCAGGTTGCGTGTTAAGTTTAAACCTAATCACACAGATATCTCAAAGTCCACAAAGATACATCACTGCTTAGGGGATTCTTGCAGTATAGCAGGTGCAAAACCCGTTCCAAAGTAACGATCCAGTGAAGCGTTTTCTTTCAGGAACACCATTTTCCCACTTCTCATAGATTATACACCATACAACGTAATATCTCTCCATAAAGTGTCTTGTGGCTAAACCGCATTCTGCAAACTTGTATTAGAAATAGATGTTTGCACTTTCACCTGCCGAAGTTCCCTAAGCTAAAGGATTGCGACCTAGGCAATGCTACGAAGCTCAAAGATCGTGACAACAGTGATGGAGAAGAGTGATTTAACACGTAGTTGATTTATGGTTCATACAGGACTATATCACACTACAAAACCGGTATTAATTCAGAGTTGTGGATGTACTGCATGTTCAGGTAATAGTTTCTCTACAATTTAAAAAAAAAAAAAGTGACTAAGCTATAAATACCGTATACTCTTATCTTTCCCTATTTTTTAAGCATTTTTTTATTTCCCTGTTTGTGTATAGTTTTCTATACCTATCTAGATATAAACCACCAACACAAAGCAACCAGAACATTTTGAGAAACTTTTATAGTTAACTTCTGCATTTAATTCCAGTAACAATCTAGAGGTGTCCATTCAGCTGTTTGCTTAGTTCCAAGTCTTCATTGTGTGCTCCCAGGTTCTTTGAAAAGCAGCAATAACAGTCGAGCAGTTATTTAAAGTGAAACTTTGCTCTACGCAACTTCCACTTCCATGCCTTAGAATGGAGGCACAGCGGAACACTCACCCAAGGGCAAGATTTCAAGAGCTCTTAAGTAGGTTTTATCTTTTCATTTTAGGAGAGAAAATGTTTCTTAACAGCTTACATACAGAATTTACAAGTTAAACACAATTTCTCATGCTCGTTTATTTGATTAGAAGTTTCTGAAAAATATTTTCATAACACTTCCATAGCTTATTGCATGTTCTTGTAAATAATCATAAACCTGTATGTTGACCTCTGTAGGAAATGCACCGATAACAAGTTTAACATTTTGTGAACCCGACTGAAATGTACGAACGTACACATAAAAGAAGGCTAAAACTGGTAATTAAGTCATGAGACAGAAAACAAAAGAAAAAGGATGACAACTCCATAACATGGTAAAGCAACCTTTTACAAAATAAAAACCCAAAAACCCAGCAAAGAAACAAAACCAAAAACCACAAACAGGGGTGAATTGTAGAGAACAGAGACAGTGGGTTGTTTCGACATCGATAACGTGCAGCTGAGAACCTGCAGCAAAGAGTCACATAACTTTGAGGGAGCACGAGAAGAAACCAGCATGAGACAGAAAGAAAGGAGGGATGTGATCTCACCTGTAGAAGGCAAGTGAACAGCAGAGAGTGGCCTGTCGCAGCACTCTCCAAAGGAGCCAGCTGCAGCCAGGTCTTTTACCATCACACTCTCCATGGCAGTCCCTCTGCTGCCTTCTAGTCTCGCCTCATCCAGGGCACGCTCACCCTCTCTGCTTCTTCCTCGGCTGCCCAACCGCTTCACAGAACCAGCCACAGCTGCACCTTGTCTACACCAGCCAACCCACCGCCCCTGAAGCCAGCCCACAGCTGTACATTGTCAGTGCTGATTAACCCAGCTTCGTTCCTCTGCAGTAGCCTACAGTGCACAGCGCTAAGGAATGTGTTGTACGAACCTTCCGGGCTGTTCCGCGTCGATTCACAGTCAGTTACAAAAACTGAAGGACATGTCACAGGGCTTACGGCAGGAACTTTTGGGAGATTGGTTGCGGAATCTTTTCAAGTCTCGGGGAACCACCAGACGGTTGCAGGAGTTTACAACACGCAGAGCAATATTGTTATTGGTAATTGTAGTTATATTGACCATTATTCCCTGTATGCCGAACTGTGTAAGACCTATGATTCAAAAGTAGTTTAACCTCTAATGTTGTTTCTGTTCAAAATAAAGACGGGGGAAGTGTAGAGAGCTTTATGGCCAGTGCTGGAGGCCACGATGCCTGTGAAGGGCCTTGAAGGCTAAAGAAGAGAGAAAGTACGATAAGGTTGGCTGAACGCCTGGAAGGAAGACGGGGTATGAAGCAAGGCCAGAGCGGATGCGCGATGCCACATCTCGGCGGCTGGCTGAGAACACGAAACCCGCAGAGATAAGAAAGAAGAGAGAAAAAAAAAGGCAAGAAGTTCAGTGCATTTGCAGCTTAGTAATTGACCAATTATATGTAGCCAAGACGTGTGTGAACAGTATTGATTAACCAATGATAATTTAGTATGGGGCGCGTGAACAGCAAACGAGGATATTATAAGCGTGGGTTCTGGACTAATAAAAGGTCTTCTGGTCGAACTCAGGAGTCCACGTCATCGTCTCCTCAGGCCATATGCTCCTCCGCCTCCTCGTCTGCCATTGCACGGACCTGCAAGGCCACACCATGAAAGTTAAAACAACGTTCATGGTGCATTCACTCCTGCCTGTGTTTGTCTAGAGCAGCTGTGACGCTGCCCCTGGTGTTACCTGCTCAGAGAACTGCTGCACCTACTGCTGCCACATTCTCTGCACCTCCTTCAGTTTCTCTGCATAGTGATCTCTTTCATCCTGGAGCCTGAAAACTGACCCTGAGAGCTGTTCAAAACAAAACAAAACACAAAGAAAATCATATTGGCTAAATAAATTTGGCAGTGACCGCTTCAGGGATAAAGCCTGAAGAAACCAGTGTTAACACAAAGCTCAGGCTGCATTCTTCTGCCACACAAGTTTCTTTACAGACATGAAGATCTGGATGTCATTCCGTACAAGCCCTGAGCAACCCGGGTTTCCAGGCCTGCCTTCTCCTCCAGTGCCACCTGCAACTGCTGCTTTGCATCCAGACTCCCTGCCTGATTTGACAACTGCCAAGAAAAATCAAAAAGTCATGGCAAAATGTTAACACGCCACTTCTGCATAGCCTTTCCCCTGATAGCAACCTGCCACATGATCCATGTTGCAACCTTAAAGTGCTCCAACTCACGGTGATGTTCAATGAAAAAAAAAAAAAAAAAGAGGAGGGGGGAAGGAGATTAAAATCAAAAAGCTTAGATTTTAGCCCTGTAAAACAGGCTGAGCTAGACAGCTCCTCCCTACCAATTTTGTATTTACGACTTGTTTGATTAAAACCTATTTTCTTAATCTAAAAATCTGGCTCAGAAACTTTGTGCATTTCCAGAGTCTGTATTACACAGCCAGATCAGGTGGTCTAAAAGTTGTCAAACACGTCAGGAATTTAAAGCCAGTGTCTGGAGCATGTCAGTTGGCACACAGTACTTTTCCCAGAAGAGGAGCAGCTGCCTTTATTTCAAGGGTAACTTAAGCCACTGACTGGGGAGGAAAAAAAAACCAAAACCAAAAGAAACAAAAGAGCAGTTTCTTCCCTCACAGGCTCAGGTTCACACCGGCTTGCTCTCTGAACTGCTAACAGCTGGCTTCCTGAATTCCCTTCCTAACTGGCTGCTTCTCTTAACTTTCCCCAGCTGACCTTCAAGTTACCATTGTCCAATTCACCTTCTGCAAGGGTGGGTACAAACACCACCCCTATTCAACTGGCTTCTCAGTGAGACCACGAGACAGCTGCGTAACCAAAATGCCAAACAGATACAAAGCAGGAAAAGTCTTTGTATTGTCACGCGCTGTATGTTCAGTCACCCTCTCATATTGTACAACATTCTTTTCGCAGACCAGCGTCACAACAGCTTTCAGTCTACTGCTCCAGCTCCTTCAAACAGACCTTCTGTTCCTCAGAGGCCTCGCTGAAGGCCTGTGACCAAGAGGATGCCTTGATGAGGTTTTGTGCCTTCCTTTCCGAACAAGGGTTAAGCCTTGCCCCCACTCTCAGAAGCAAAGTCTTACAACGGTCAGTGTGATCTACCCTCACAGCCTGGAAGCAGTATGGGCACCTGGTGGATCCTCCGTTCAACAATTTCCAGTTCCTCATGCAAATCCGTTATATATAACTGCAAGGCTGAGTACTTGGAAACCAGGCAGCAAATCTGCTGTGACAGCTGTGAATTCTTCTGCTTAATTTCCTCACTGCTTTTGCTGAAACAAACCAAAATTAAAGCAGCATCACTGTATGTACTATGGGTCTGGGCAAGTACATGTCATAAACTTACAATCCAGCTAGTCGTAACAGTTAGAATCACAGAAACATCACATCCAGTCACTTTTTTTAAGCTGAATATCCAACCTCCCAAGTCACCACCTGTGGTGCATGCCCCTTGTGATGTTTTGTGGCTCTACCGGGAAGAGCAGTGTTACTCTGCAGTAACAAGCAGCAAATGGACTTACCTTTGTTTGTACAGCTCCTGTTTCAGGTCTTTTCGCTCCTTCATTAACTCTTCATTACGCTGCAGAAAAAAAGAAATGACCGATTCAGCTGCAGACTTCAGCAAAATATTTCTCCTTTAGCACATCAGCTGAAGTGGAAAGCATCAAAACTTTGGCAAAACCCTTCAGGACAGGTTGCTTAGAACCTCCTGAATTTGCCAGGAATAAATCTGCTCAGCCTTTTCAAACGCGATGCTACTAACTGAACGTGAGGTCATTTCTGCAGACTTCTGGATGAACATCAACACTGAAGTGTCTGCCTGATGGAGACCCTCCTGAGACAAGGTCTCGGTGGCGCTTCTGTTGCGTGTGGAGCTGGCAAGACTAATGAAGTAAGGTGCCGGATCTGAAGACAGCAACTGGACCATATGATTAGTGGTCACAGAAACCTGAATGAAGTTTGCCTTGACCATGGAGAACACAGGGCTTTACAAGGTTAATTAACAATTCAGAATGTTAATTTCTGCCCCTTCTCCGAGCAGGGACTACAGACTTTGCATTAGTGTACTGACAAGCAAATAGCCAAAGGCAGAGCTGCTGGTGAAGCATAAGCAGAGGTGACTCTTACCTTCTCTGCCTGTTTCTGCTGCAGAGAGATGGAGGCCAAAGTACGTTCCAGCTCCGACTCCCTCTGGAGAGATGAACGTAAACAAGCAGCAAGGCTCTCGGCTTCTCCTGAACAAGTCAGAACAGAGTGAGTTGAGGCTGGACCACAAAGAGCTTTTTGGAACTGCTAAACAGCACTTTCTGCTTTGTCAACAAGCTCTTAAGGCAGCACAGAGCTTTGCAAGTCAGCAGACCTGGTTCCGCCCCTGGCTCTACAGGTGGCTCACTAGCAGCTCTGGGCAGTAAAGCTCTCTGTAACTACCATCCTCACTTTGAGGGAGATGACGAAACTTCCTCTGCAGAATAGGCAATATGTTGGTTGGGATCTTTCTAATAGAAGTTGTTGCTCAAACTTGGTGCAGAATGAAGGGCTCGGGTAAAACCTACCTTTACGCGATAGCTGTGTGGGAGGGAGGGTGGCGAAAAGGGAACTAAGTTTTAAAAGGATCAGAAGAAAGTCAGAAAGGAACAGCCTGGGGTAGTCACCGGGGCTGAACAGGGCTGACAAGGCTTTAGCGATGCACAAAAGAACCTCAACTGCCATGGGATCAACATGCTCCCACTTGGGGGCAGCTCTGGCGACAGAGGCAGCGATGGTGCCAAGTATTGCCCACCGAGGAGTCGGCCACTGCTGTGAGCTGGCTGCCAGCAACTGTCATGCCTCTGGCTTGAAATTCACACTTTGACCAACAGCTTGAGCTGGAGTGCCCACAGTCAATTACCTGATTTCTTCCCTGCAGCTTCTCGAGTATGTGCAAGGGCCGCCTGCAACTCAGACTTCTCAGAAGTTACAATTCCAATAGTCTGGACACGAACCTTTGGGAAAGGAAAATCGGCTCAGCACAAAACTTCTTTGCTTGTAATTGCAACATCACTGTTGCCACAAAAGGCTAACTCAGTAAAGGGAAAGAGCTCGTGCAGTTAAGCACAGTCGGGCTGACTCCCAGTTTTCCTGAAGGAACGCGCTCGTGGCTTCCCGAGTAAAGACTATGAATGGTCAGTAATCCAGAGAACAGCAGAAGGCAGGTAGTGTTACTGTAATGGAGGCTCTGCCATACCCGTAGCTGTTCCCTCAGTGCGGCTTGCTCTTCAGAAAATGTATTTTCCAACTCCTTCTTTTCCTGTATAAAGAAATGATGCCTATTTAGCACAAAAACACAGATGGGTAACCCTTGTTTTGTATCAAACTGAAAAAGCAGTGATACATTGGTAGGACTTGCAGCATCGAAACGACAGCAGCCTTTTAAAGACATACTTCAGCCCTGCGTTATTTGAACGCCTTCACTATTTATCCATCCTAGATTGGCAGTAACAGCATAGCACAATCGCTGCTAGCATAAATACGGTAGTGCTTGGAAGCAAGCTGCTGGCAAGGACTTGTATTCTCCTGCCTCCACCACACTCCTCTAATACTTGAGTATTTAAACGTTCGCTTGTGTCAAAATAAGAACGCTACCTGCCAGGCAGGCCTAACTCATGAAGTCAAATCATTCAACCCTACGCTACAAATGAAACTGAATCTAACATAAGACAAGACCACACGTGCCTGGGCCACAGCCCACTATACTCTCTGCGCCGCCAAGGAAGAGATACTATTTTTCTGCCTATCCAAAAAGAGGACACACTTTACCTTCTCCAGCTGATCCACTGCCTCCTGGCTCTGCTCTTTCTGTGGAAGAAAAGTGATGCACCAGAGAAAATACTCTCATACATCTGAAACACATTTTCACTTCAGCAAAGTAGGATACATGCCCAATTCACGCAAACAGAATTTCCACTTTCTGTAGTCCTTTCTGTAGAGGACTAGGAAGTTCATCTTAGCTATTAAAAATACGAGATCTGGAGCTGCCCTCACTAATGTACTTCATATGCCAGGCATCTTTTTCATCGCTCAGTAGACTGCCACAGTTGTTCTCCAACACCGCTGCTGAAACCCCTCCATGTCTACATGTGAGCATCTACCACCTTCAGTTAAACTCGCACCCCCACATCTGTGCAACTGATGGCAGTAATCCTGGTGTATTGGGATGATCGCCAGAAATGCTGGGGTTTTTTTAAAAAACACCACCAATAAAAAAAAAACAACACCAAGCAACCAATAACCCCAAAGAAAAACATAGTCTTTTCCTTGACCTGAGACCTCAGACCTTTCTTCCACTGAAGAGCTGGCCTTAAGTCACGCAGAGCCGCACTTGTGTTGGC